>NC_092774.1:58882344-59112344 GCF_047496795.1 Chiloscyllium punctatum | reverse complement strand
GTGAGGAGGATGGTCTCCGGCCACAGTTTGATACCAATCAGTTGGTAAATGGGGCAGAGAGATGGAATTTAAACTCCAGGCATTCTGGGAAATGTAATAATGGAGGAAAGTAATCAATAAATAGTAGGTCCCTACAGAGTGCTGAGGTACAAAGGAACCTTGCTGTCCAAGTCCAGAGATCCCGGAAGGTATCAGTACAGATAAAACTAGGGAGTGAGGAAGGCATAGATTTGTATTTTTTTCATACAGAGGATGGTGCGTGTGTGGAATGGGCTACCAGAGGAAGTGATGGAAGCTGGTACCATGAGAACATTTAAAAGGCATCTGGTTGGATATATGTATTGGAAGGGTTGAGAGAGATATGGGTCAAATACTGGCAAATAGGTCACGAGATTAATTTAGGGTATCCAGTCAGCATGGGTGAGCTGGACTGCAGAGTCTGTTTCTGTGCTGTATGACTCTACCCGCCTAATTCAATGCAAGTTTCAGCAACATGTCTGCAGCTTTATGCTTTTAGACATTAACAATGTTTCTGAATATATCATTTCAGCTGTTCTCAATTTTAAAATCAGCCATTTCTTGTGCACCCCTGTCTTCCAGATTGATTCATCACCATCCATTCTCTCTCTTTCCCGAGAAGGGCTTGATACAGCAATCAAAGAGGGCTCGAGGTACGAGAAAGGATGGGGGGGGGGAATGGACAGGGGCGCAGAGGCTGGGGGAGAAGAGAGGCAGAGAGAATGGATAGGGGAGCAAAGGGTAGGGGGAGAGAGAGAGGGAAAATGGACAGGGGACAGAGAGTGGAGTGGAGGAGAAAGACTTGGGGACAAAGAATGGGGGGCAGAAAATGAGGGGGAGAGAGAGAATGGCTGGGCAGAGAGATCTGGCGAGTGCAGACTGTGAGGAGAGAGAGAATGCATGGGTACAGTGGGTTGGGAAAGTGACAGCACAAATCCCACCTTATCCAGGAATAGTGTCAGTGTTCCATGAACTGGAACCCACTCCATCAACAGCAAACTTGGGGGCAATTGTTTCTCAATAGACACATGGCTAAGACGGTAGATTCATATAATCCCTATGGGCCATTCGGCCCATAAAATTCAGACTGACCTACCAACCACCCACTTTCCCCACCCTAGGTTGCAGATCCCAGGACCCTTCAGCATGGCCAATCCACCCTTAACTTCAGATGGTTAGACTCTCGGCGGAAACTGGAGCACCCAGAGTTCACCCACGCAGACACAAATGTGAGAACATGCCAAAGTTCACACAGAGAGCCTCATAAGAGTGAAATTGAACCCAAGTCCGTGGTACTGTGAGGCAGTGGTGCTAACCACAGAGCCACCATGCCACCCAGACATTTGAAGCTCTGATTTGTCATGAGCCTTCAGCAGAGGTTCTCTCCTCCTGACATTGTTAGACCACGCCTGCTGCAACTTCCCTTTTCCATTTCTCCAGCCCTGAGCACACCGGTTCCCAAATCCCGGCGCCAGGCAGACACTGATGCAATCTGGTATTCTGCTACCAACTGCAGAGAATGGTGACAATCCCTGCCACTATTCTCTCCCTGACCACCACTGCCCCCTCCCCAACATTGTTCTTACTCCCACCACGTAGCCAGTTAGCTCCTCGCTCGTGCAGACCTCTCTCAGATCCCCTTTATCTGTCTGACCTGTGCTGACACCTCCTGACCCTGTCCACTGACCCAGTCAGAAGGCTTTGTCTGTAGAGAAATGACCATCTCCCAGAATAGAGTGTCCAGTTAACTTTCCCCTTTTCCCCCCAACGTGTCTGCAGCCCGGCTTCCAGCTGCATCTTTCTGAGCCGAAGGTCCTCCAGCCTGTGTTTGCCCAGGATCACAGCATCCAGAGCATCTCAACTTCTGCAAATTGAAATACAAGCCCAACACTTGGAAGAGAAGGGGAGAAACAGAACAGATTTGAACATAAAATCATTGTAGTGCAATCACTTCCCTTAAGCATGAATAGCGGCTACTAGTCACTGTGAGCTTGTGGCGCAACGGTAGCGCGTCTGACTCCAGATCAGAAGGTTGCGTGTTCAAATCACGTCAGGCTCACTGCAATCAACTTCTTACATTTCAAATCAAGAAAGGAGTATGTTCTTTCCGTTTCTCGGTCGTGTCAAATCTTCTTTGCGGAAACTTTCGATCACCCGTGAATCTTTGCTGTCAGTTTGATTTGTGAACACTGTGTCAGGGAGGTGGTGTGCCCATTGTTTGGGTAAATGCTCAGCTCCCCGCAATGTGAGAAGTCAAACACAGACTGTTCATCGCGGGATTTAAACACAGCCGGTTGGTTCAGTAGGTGACCGCGGGGTGTGAAAAACATGATACCGATATTTTTACAACATAATCTAGAGATTGCCATCCAGGTTTTAGTCGCATCAAACTGCCACGCAATGCTGTTATGGCCTCAGTAAACTATAATAACGTGAAGATCGCTGGGATGATTTTCTGCATCCGACTGCAATATAAACACAGATCATTGTTTCCAGTTTTGGTGGAACAAAAGACATCGTATTGGTGGATAATTACAGTTAGTGCAAACACAGCTAGCCATCGATAAATATTAATCCTGTTCACTTCAATGGCCAAATTTCAATTCAGGAACCAAGTGCACTCGGCTGCTTGTAACATAGACAACATGACAAAATGGCTCATAGGAGGAGAAATGGGACATTGAGGAGGAGTGAAATGTTTACTTTTGGTCACCTCCACAATTGTTAGAAAAACAGGTTGAAAGGATTCTTAAAAGGTGTCTGAAGTAGTGGTATGGCATAACACTTCAGACAGCGCAAAGTGGAAGACCACTTTCTAGTGGAAGAAAAAGACATTCCTTATTTCTGAAAGAACTGGGAAACAGAAGAGGGGATGAAATCTGACTTGGGAGCTATTTCCTATTTGTTGAGGATGTTGCTTCATCACAGTCTTGGTTTAGAGCATAAGCTTTTCATCAGGAATAAAAGGTGGCCCAAGGGGGCTGAGAGATAAATGGGAAGGAAGTGGGGCTGGAGGGAAGGCAGCTGGGAGTGCAATAGGTCGATGGAGGTGGGGATTGATGGTGATAGGTCAGAGATGAGGGTGGAGTAAATAGGTGAGAAGCAAGGTGGACAGGTATGACAGGTCAAGAGGTTGGTGTCGAATTGGAAGGTTGGATCTGGGACAAGGTGGGGGAGAGGAAATAAGGAAACTGATGAAAACTGCATTGATACCATGTGGTTGGAGGGTCCTAAAGCCGAAGCTGAGGTGTTTTCCTACAAGTGTTGGGCAGCAAGAATTTGGCAGTGGAGGAGGCCCAGGACTTGCATGTCCTTGGTGGAATGGGAGGGGGAGTTAAAGTGTTCCGCCACAGGGTGGTGTGTCGTTTAGATTTAGAGTCCCAGAGTTGTTCCCTGAAATGTTCCGCTAGTTGGCATCCAGATTTCCCAATGTGGTTGAGACCATATTGCGAGCAATGGACATAATCTTATAAATAGATTGCATAAATCTTAGCCTGCCAGAGTTATTTTCTTTAATTAAATTAAAGATTTTTAAAATTCAATTGGATGACTGCATGAAACGGTTTGTTGGTCAGATTTGAATCATCACACCCAAATGAGACGATGTCATGAATATCAGTGAACTGCTCTTTTTTGTTAAAAACCACAAGTTCTTGATTTATTTTCACAACTTACTGGTATTCACACCAGCACATTCAGTGTCAAACTCTGACATCAGAAATTAAATGACAGCATTAATTTTGACTTAGAATATTCGAACAAGCAAATTAATAGCACACAGTGAATCGCAAGTCTGATTAATATGAAATTAAATTTGACCAAAAAAATATAAAATCAAGATGGGAGAGAAGAAATGGGGAAAGGGCAGAAGGCAAGAAATGCAGCATCATAGAAAGTGCTCCTCTGAGAGCATTTTACCAACTACCACTGCTAAATATAAACACTCTGATATGATCCTCCGTTTTTAATGTAAACCTTAGTCCCATACAGTAGGTACCATTTAAATGAGTTAAAAATACAAGCCTTGAGCAAATCCAGCTTCCAGCCTTACGCACCCCCAGCTCCGGGGGGTTCTTGAACTCCTGGGCTCCAGCGGCCACGCCTCCACTGAAGAAGCTTTGGGAAGCAGGTGCAAAGGCAACACACAGAGCAGAGAACCTTTGCATATGAAAGCAGCTTACAGAGACATTGGGCAATAGCATCACATGATTTGTACACATCGACCTCTGGGTTATCTACCCAGCACACTCATGCAGCACTACTCTGCTTCTGTGCTCCCAGCAGCTGGATTGTGGATCAGTTTAAAGTAGGTCCTATATCTCTGATTACATCAGTACACAAGGCAGCGAAGAAAGGTTTCAGCACACTGGCATTCATCAGTTAGGGAATTCAGTATAGATGTTGGCAAGTTATGTTGTAGTTATACAGGACGTTGATGAGGATGCACCTGGAATATTGTGATCAGTTTTGGTCCCCTTGGTGTTCTGACTTCTGACTTCTTCATCTCTGGGTTTGTGTTGAACTTGATGGGATACTTTGTCCAACTCAGCATGTTTAAACAGTATCTCTCAGAGGGATTCATCTGAAACTTTTCAGGAGGTGAGCTCAACAAGATTGAACTGTTCAAAGTTTATGGACTCTATTTTCAAGTTACATCAGGACCAGTAGTCAGAGACACGTACAGCATGGAAACAGACCCTTCGGTCCAACTTGTCCATGCTGACCTGATATCCGATATTAATCTATTCCTATTTGACAGCACCTGACCTATATACTCTGGCGCCTCATTTCATATATGTACCACCCTCTGCATGAAGAAGTTGTCCCTTTAATATATTTCGCCTCTGACCCTAAACTTATGCCCTCTCGTTCTGGACTCCCCCACCCCAATGAAAAGACATTGTCTATTACACTGTCCATGCCCCTCATGATTTTATAACCGCTATTAGGTCCCTTCTCTGCCTCTGATGCTCCAGTGAAAACAGCCCCACGCTATTCAGCCTCTCCCTGTAGCTCAAACCCTCCAATCCCCCAGCAACATTCCCGTAAATCGTTTCTCATGGAGAAGTCAACGTTTCAGTCCTGAAGAAGGGTTAATACCCAAAACGCTGACTACTCCACATCCTGGTGCTGCCTGGCTTACTGTATTCTCCCAACCTCCTACTTGCCTACTTCGGGTTGCAATATGTAGTGGTTCAGTGTTTACCACGGCAGCCTCACAGCGCCAGGGACCCAGGTTTGATTCCAGCCTTGGGTGGCTGTCTGTGAGGAATTTGCACTTTCTCCCAATGTCTGCGTGAGTTTTGTCTGAGTGGTCCTGTTTTCTTCCATCATCCAAAGATGTTCAGGTCATGTGGATTGGCCATGCTTAATTGCCCATAGCGGTAGGTACATTAGTCAGAGGGAAATGGGTCTGGATGGGTTACTCTTTGGGAGGTCGGTGTGGACTTGTTGGCACGAATGGCCTGTATTTGCACTGTATCTGATCTCATCCAATACTTTTGTTACTAACGAATGGCAGAGTAGAATGGACTAACTTCCGCTCCGATGGTCTTGCGGTCTTAGGTTTCTCTGGATAATTTCATTGGCAATGTGCAGTCCCGGGCTCAATGAGCAGCAGTGTCCACTGAAGGCAAAGCTCATAGAATCAGAGAACTCCCACAATGTGGAAACAGGTCCTTCAGCCGAACACATCTGCACTGATCTTCCGAAGACTAACCCACTCAGATCTATTTTCTACCCTCCATAAATTGCACAAAGAGCCCCAAGGGTGGAATTATTCCTGGGTTCCTGGTGCCATGAGGCAGCAGTGCTAACTCTGAGCCACCATGGGGTTGTGATTGTGGGGTGTAGGGGAGGCAATTGCAGTGCAGCAGAAAACAAAAACAGCCCACCAACTCTCCCACTGCACCCACTGTCAGAACTGGCAGGAGGTTCAGTCCTGGGAGGTGACCGAAGGCAGTATCAATGGTAGGATCTGATTGCTGGGAGCGCTGGTGCCCCCGCTGGTGCTTCCGCAAGTTGTAGGAAAACATGAACCTCTTCCCACACTCGGGCCAGCTGGAGGGCATCTCCCCGGTGTGGGCACATTGGTGATTCAGTAGGGCGGAGGAATTGCTGAAGGCCTTCCCGCACTTAGCGCAGCAGAATGGCCTCACCCCCTTCGCCACTGTCCCCCACCCCCCAACACCCCCGTGTGGTCCAGCTGGTGATTCAGCAGTGTGGAGGAGCAGGTAAAGACTTTCCCACATTCGGGGCAGGAGAACGGATTCTCCCCGGTGTGGATGGACTGGTGCCTCAGCAGGGCAGAGGAATTGCTGTAGGCCTTCCTGCACACAGGACAACTGAACGACCTCTCCACCGTGTGGACCCATCAATGGGCCAGTAGGTCGGAGGAAAGAGCAATGCCCCTCCTGCACTCGGGGCAGAAGAACGGCCTCTCAGTGTGGACCCACTGTTGTCTCAGCAGGTGGGAAGACCTGCTGAAGGCCATCTCGCACTTGGGGCCGGAGAACAGCCTTCCCTCGTGTGGACCAATTGGTGTGTCAGCAGGGCAGAGGAATCACTGAAGGCCTTCCCACACTCAGGGCAGTAGAAGGGCCGCTTCCCCTCTGTGGACCCATTGGTGCTTCAGAACCGAATTTTTGAGTGTCAGCTTGGAAGCTTCAATGAGAAATCGGCGGAATGGGTTTATTGGGGACGCGTTCTCCATAAATACACTATATACGTATTCCTCTTGTGCTCTTCGTAGTTTCTCTGTGCTGCAGTGTGTCGTGGCTCGTTGAAATAATGTCCTGATGCAGCTTCGTTTGTGGGTGTTGGGATGATTGCTTTTGTAGTTAAGTATTTGGTTTGTGTGTGTTGTTTTTCTGTAGATGCTAGCTTGAAGTTCTCCATTGACTGTTCGCTCTACTGTGACATCTAAGAATGGCAGTTTATTGTTGTTCTCCTCTTTTTCAAACCGGGAGCCCCCCTCAGGCCATAGTCTCACTACTTGGAGCACGAATACACAGACTAGACAAAGGCCGCCACTGAGGACTAAAACACCAAGTCGAAGATTCATGCCACTCCATTTACTCCATCCAAGAATTCCTGAACACCAAAGACACGAAGATAGAAGAGGATGGAATAATATTGTCCTTTGACATAACAGCCCTGTTCACATCCATTAACATCAACGTGACCAAAGAAAACTGAAGACACTACTCGAAGAACTAAAGACAAAAACACAGAACCAACTTCAGCAGCAAAGATAACACTGTCAACTCGTGGAACTGTGCCTTACCACCCACTTCATATTCAGTAACAAGCCCTACAAACAAATCAACGAAATGCCCATGAAACACTTCTGTCATCAAAAAATGAAACAAATTAGAGGAAACCTACAACACCATCAACAATGTCCTTACTGGCATAAAGTTCACAAAAGAGGAGAACAACAACAAAGTGCCATTTCTAGATGTCACAGGAAAGCGAACAATCAATGATAAATTCAAAACAGCCTCTACAGGAAAACACCACACGCGAACCAATTACTTAGCTACAGAAGTAATCATCCCTACACATACAAACAAATCGGAACGAGGGCACTATTTCAACGAACCACTACACGCTGCAACACCCAGTGACTACGAAGACCAATAAGTAACAGTACAGCGCATTCAAGGAGAATGGGTCGCCAAAAACACACTGAAAATTGCTTCCCTGACCGGGAATCGAACCCAGGCCGCAGCGGTGAAAGCGCCGAATCCTAACCACTAGACCACCAGGGAGACATGCCCGAAGTCTGACAACTCTACTGAAAATTGCTTCCCTGCCCGGAAATCGAACCCGGGTCACAGAAGTTCGAAGGCTTCCACCAAAGTCCTTTCGTGTATCCAGTGCTCCCGATGCGGTCTCCTCTACATTGGGGAGACTGGAGCCTCCTCGCAGAATTAAGTCACAGCGCGTGAGGGAACATCTCCAGGACACCCGCAAAAATCAACCCCATTGTCCTGTGGCCCAACATTTCAACACCCCTTCCCACTCTGCCAGGGACATGCAGGACCTGGGCATCCTCCATCGCCGCTCCCTCCCCACCCGATGCCTGGAGGAAGAACGCCCCAACTTCTGCCTTGGATACATTCAACCCCAGGACATCAATGTGGACTGCACCAGTTTCCTCATTTCCCCTCCCCCCACCTTACCTCAGTTACAACCTTCCAGCTGAGCGCTGTCCTCAGGACCAGTCCGACCTGCCAATCTCCCTTCCCACCTTTCCGCTTCACCCTCCTCTCTGACCTGTCACCTCTGTCACCACCCCCATTCACCGATTGTACTCTTTGCTACCTTAGGCCCAGCACCCTCCAATTTATCTCACCACGCCTGGAAGAGTCCTGCCTCTATTCCTGATGAAAGGCTTTTGCCCGAAACGTCGATTTTCCTGCTCCTCGGAAGCTGTCTGACCTGCTGTGCTTTTCCAGCATCACTCTGATCTAAACTCTGGTTTCCAGCCTCTGCAGTCCTCACTTTTGCCTACCCAATAAACCCAATGTGCCGATTTCACATCCACAAAATGACACAAGCAGACACAGTGTCTGCAGAAACCCGAGCCACATTACTTTACATTAAAGACATCTGGGAAATAATATCCAGACAACTCAAACCCCTCAGCATCATGGTAGCCCACAAGCCGACCAACTCACTTAAACAGCGGCTAATGAACCTGAAATACCCGATACAAACAACCAGCAAATGAATGTTATTTACAAAATACCATACAAGGAAATATATACATGAACTCTGCCGCACAGGTCTCTGTGACAAGAAATGCTGGGATGAGATAAGGAAGATTTTTTCAGCCAAAACGAATCGGCACTGACTGGACAGCCATTTAAAATCAACGCTGTCTGCCCAGGATGGAAGACCCGAAGGGATGAACAGTTTTCTCATTTCCTGAAGATTTACAAAGGTGAGACTGGGTTTTGGTGTTTGTTCCCTTTCCACTCCCAAGAGCCGCAGTCTTTGGGGCGGTGTGTTGGGGAAAGTGAAATGTGCCCGTGAGCAGCGTGTGGGTCTCTTTCAGCTTCCCCTCCTCTGACAGCGCTGTGACGGGACTCTGATGTTCTCAGGGACACTTACTGACGCGAGACAGTGAAAGGAATCTCGTTCCTGCAGATTAGGAATTCACACCGTATGCCGGCTTCGGGACAATGAGAAAGATTAATTGGGATGTGTGAAGAAGCTGTGAGCTGCATTTCAAACAGGTAGGTGGAGTCAGATGCGTCATCCATTGCGCCCCTGGTACTGTGCGTACCTGACGCCGCCATGCTGCAGAGTTCTGACGTTAACACGGACATGCGCAGCATTGGGAACATTCACAAGGTGAACAGCCAAAGATAATCACCATCACTGCTTCCCTTCCATAGTCCCAACTGAAGGAGGTGGCTCGGGAAATCGTGGATGCGCTGGTGATTATTTTCCAGAGTTCAATAGAATCGGGGTTGGTTCCTGAGGATTGGAGGGCGGCTAATGTTGTGCCACTTTTTAAGAAGGGTGGGCGGGAGAAAGCAGGAAATTATAGACCAGTTAGTCTGACCTCAGTGGTGGGAAAGATGCTGGAGTCTATTATAAAGGATGAAATTACGGCACATCTGGATAATAGTAACAGGATAGGACAGAGTCAGCATGGATTTATGAAGGGGAAATCATGCTTGACTAATCTTCTTGAATTTTTTGAGGATGTAACTCGGAAGATGGACGAGGGAGATCCAGTGGATGTACTGTACCTGGACTTTCAGAAAGCTTTTGATAAAGTCCCACACAAGAGGTTAGTGAGTAAAATTAGGGCGCACGGGATTGGGGGCAAAGTACTAGATTGGATAGAGAATTGGTTGGCTAATAGGAAACAAAGAGTAGTGATTAACGGCTCCATTTCGAAATGGCAGGCAGTGACCAGTGGGGTACTGCAGGGATCCGTGCTGGGACCGCAGCTTTTTACAATATATGTAAATGATATAGAAGATGGTATCAGCAATAACATTAGCAAATTTGCTGATGACACAAAGCTAGGTGGTAGGGTGAAATGTGATGAGGATGTTAGGGGATTACAGGGTGACCTGGACAAGTTAGGTGAGTGGGCAGATGCATGGCAGATGCAGTTTAATGTGGATAAATGTCTGGTTATCCACTTTGGTGGCAAGAACAGGAAGGCAGATTACTACCTCAATGGTATCAAATTAGTAAAGGGGCTGTTCAGAGAGATCTGGGTGTTCTTGTCCACCAGTCAATGAAGGCAAGCATGCAGGTACAGCAGGTCGTGAAGAAGGCTAATAGCATGCTGGCCTTCATAACAAGAGGGATTGAGTATAGAAGCAAAGAGGTGCTTCTGCAGCTGTACAGGGCCCTGGTGAGACCACACCTGGAGTACTGTGTACAGTTCTGGTCTCCAAATTTGAGGAAAGACATTCTGGCTATTGAGGGAGTGCAGCGTAGGTTCACGAGGTCAATTCCTGGAATGGCAGGATTGCCTTACACGGAAAGACTGAAGCGACTGGGCTTGTATACCCTTGAGTTTAGAAGACTGAGAGGGGATCTGATTGAAACGTATAGGCTTATGAAAGGACTGGACACTCTGGCAGGAGGGAACATATTTCCGTTGATGGGGGAGTGCTGAACCAGAGGACACAACTTCAAAATACGGGGTAGACCATTTAGGACAGAGATGAGGAGAAACTACTTCACCCAGAGAGTGGTGGGTGTGTGGAATGCTCTGCCCCAGAGGGCAGTGGAGGCCCAGTCTCTGGATTCTTTTAAGAAAGAATTGGATAGAGCTCTTAAAGATAGTGGAGTCAAGGGGTATGGAGATAAGGCTGGAACAGGATACTGATTAGGAATGATCAGCCATGATCATATTGAATGGCGGTGCAGGCTCGAAGGGCAGAATGGCCTACTCCTGCATCTATTGTCTATTGTCTATTGTCTATTGTCTAACTTTGTGAAGCAGTATCTTTCACTGGCAAATAAAACACCTTTGTCCTCAGGTGCCTGCTTAACTTCGATCACGACTTCACGCCCCTCACTGTTCTCGTCTCATTTCCAAACCCTTGGCTCATCGCCTCAATAGCAGCTCTGTGGGTATCTGCTTGAACCACCCTGACAGGCAGTGGGCTACAGGTTCCCGACCAGTCCCAATGTGATTGAAATACTTCAATCCCTCCACTGAATTACATCTTTAAAAAAACCGTGGAGCAATCTCTCTTTCTTTTTGACGACGTTTCTCAACTGTCGTCGGCAGGGTTCACACCTGCGTGGGGAAACCGCAACGGATTTCCAGTCCATCGCATTCACCACTCGGCCCACCAATACAGAACCACACTGACAGCTTCATTTCCCAGGTCTCTCTGCCTGTGGAACTGAAAAAGAGTGAATCATTGCTGAGTTTGTTTGAATCCAATCATTTCACAGGTTTCGAAAGGGTTAAATATCTGCAAATGGCGATTCTGGGTGTTTCATCCCGAAAGATGAAATGGATGTTCAGTTAAAAACAAAAACAGAAATTGCAGGAGCAACTCAGAAGGTCAGGCAGCATCTGTGGAAAGAGAATCAGAGACAACATTTCAGAACTCGTTTTTTCCCTCATCCAGGTACAGCCAAACCTGCTGATTTTTTCCAGCAGTTTCACTTTCTGTCTCGGATTCTCAGCATCCGCAGTCCTTTACGTTAGAAATTCAATCAATTCAGAAACCCCTTTGTGCTTCCTCAGTGGAGAAGATTTGTGGAGAAGTGGAGAAGAATGTTTGGGAAACATTTTCCTGAATCCATTAAAAAGGTGCACTTTCACAGCCAAGAAAGCGGTAGGAGCGAGATCAAGAAACACTCCGTCCCTGGGTGGTCTCGACACACCAACCTTTCGGTTAATAGCTGAACGTGCTGACCAATTGCTCCACAGAGACAAATCCGAGCAGTGGCTGCACAGTGTCTTTGAGGAACCTACTAATCGATTCATAATTCAACCCGCCCCGCCCAAAATTACCATTGTCTTCTATCAGTTTTACTTTTCCATAATAAAACCTTGGACATTCATTATGGAGACATGGGGACAGTCTGATCCCACCATCTGCAGGCACATCCATGTCACGAGGAACGAGCTCTCCTACACCGGGACCATCGCACTCCGAGCCTTTCAGTGTTTTGCCTCTTCCCGAATTTTCTCATTGGCTCCGAGCCGAGAATGGGTTTGAATTCCTGATGTGCAGAGAATTCTTTCAATGTCTCGGGTCAGTTCATGTCCCGAGAATATCAGAGTCAATCAGCCTCTTAAACAAAGGGACGGTGTCTGGACTGTCTCTGCTCAGTCCGTCAGTTCTCCTCCAATTCCACTTCCCAAAGAGTTTCTAAAGATTCACAAAGCTGGAGACTGGGATTTGTGTTTTACTTCCTGAACATTTTTCTACCTGCTAACTGACAATATTTTGCCAAAACCTCTGCCCCATTGTAACACTTGCATCATGTCCAGGGGTGAGCAATTTCCATTTTGTGGAGACATTCCCAAGTTTGTGAATGTTCTCTTTGGAGCAAAGAAGGTTAACTGGAGATTTCCAGGGGCTGTTGGCAATGATGGGAGAAGACGTGGTGTGAATGGGCAGGTTAATGATCAGAAGAACCTCTTGCCACTGACTCGGGTCAGTTACCAGAGGACAGGGATTGAAGTTCTTTAATGGAAAGCAGCATTTGTGCAGAACAAACACAGCGAATACTGCAGAAAGCCAACGGGTCGAGCAGCATCTGTGGAAAGGTAAACAGAGCCGGCGTTTTGAGTGCGCTACGGTTTTTGTTCAGAACTCAGTCTTTTGCCTCTTCCCGAAGTTGGTCCAGGTCTGTGTCTCAATTGACAAACACGTGGCAAGTGCAGTGCCGCAATGTGAAATTATAGCCTTTGTTGTTTTAAAAAAAAAGCAGTGCATTGTATAAATGGTGATATATTGGAATATGGAGAAAGTGAGGACTAGAGGTGAAAGTCGAAAAATATGGCACTGGAAAAGCACAACAGGTCAGGTAGCATCTGAGGAGCAGGACAGGGAACGTTTCGGGCACAAGCCCTTCATCAGGAATGATGTATGGATGTACTAATGGGTCTCAGAGTCCCTCCACACCAGTCAATGCCAGTTGTCGGGCAGATGCAGCAGGCAATGAGCAAGGCAAATGATATATTACGAAGAGGAATTGAGTTCAGAAGTGGGGTCATTGAACATATTCAAGGCTAATTTAATCTGAGTTTTGAACAACAAAGAAGTAGATGCTTATGGGGGGAGGTAAGAAAATGGTTTTAAGACCAGTACAGATCAGTCACAGAGTCAGACAGCACTGAACAGACCCTTCATCCAACTAGTCCATGCTGAGTATGTTCTCAAACTAAACTCGTCGCACCTACCAGTGTTTAGCCCATAAACCTTCCAACCTTTCATATTGAAGTACTTATTCAAATGTCTTTTAAACGTCGTAACTGTACGTGTATAAAATCATGAGGGGCATAGATCGGATTAATAGACAAAGTCTTTTCCCTGGGGTGAGTGAGTCCAGAACGAGAGGGCATGGGTTTCGCGTTAGAGGGGAAAGATACAAAAGAGATCTAAGGGGCACCTTTTTCATGCAGAGGATGGTATGTTTATTGAATGAACTGCCAGAGGAAGTGTTGAAGGCTAGTACGATTGCAACATTTAAAAGGCATTTGGGTAGGTGTATGAATAGGAAGGGTTTGGAGGGATATGGGGCCGTGTGCTGTCAGGTGGGACTAGATTGGGTTGGGATAGTTGGTCGGCGTGGACAAGTTGGACCAAACAGTCTGTTTCTGTGCTGTACATCTCTATCTCAATGTTAAACATACTCAGTGACCTGGCCTCCACAGTTTTCTGTGACAATGAATTCCATAGATTCACCACTCTCTGGCTCAAGAAATTTCTCCTAATCTCCATTCTCCCTTTATGCTAAGGCTATGCCCATGGGTATTAGTCTCTCCTCCCAGTGAAAACATCTTCCCAGTGTCCACTCTGTCCAGGCCGTTCAATGTTCTGTACGTTTCAGTTAGATCCCCCTTGAATGTGGGCCTGTTAATCAACATGAACCAAACCGTTCAGGATGAGGACATCCGTGATTAGATTCAACAATGTGAGAATGGAGGGCGAGAGTGCGGGAAGGAGATTTTCAGCTTTTAGGGAATAAGGTAGGAAAGAAAGTTTAATATAAATTATAATTGATCAGATGAGCCGATGGGCCAAGGAGTAGTGGATGGAGTTTAATTTAGACAAATATGAGCTGTCGCATTTTGATGAGGCAACTCAGGGCAGGACCTATGCGGTTAATGGTAAATTAATGGAATATTGTGCTCAAGGAAGTAGTAGAGGCAGATTCATTAAGACACGTTTGGATGGGTTTTCTGCATGGTAAGGGAATTAAGGGTATTTGAGATAATGCAATTAGGAGGATCTGAGACGATTGATAGATCCGCCATGATTTTAATGAATGGCGGAGCAGGGTCGATGGTCCAAATGGCCTCGTCCTTCTATTACTTTGAAACGATAACCCTGCATTTCCCATGGCTAACCCACCTAACCTGCACATCCCTGGACACTGGGCAATTTTCCACAGCCAATCCAAATCAAGGCCAGTGAGCAATGTAGTGATGTGGAAACCAAACACCAGAGAATGATAGAAAGGGACAAGGAGAATAAATGTACGAGCAACCAAACTGGATTCTAACCATCACAAAAAATAAAACTAAAAGCTCAGTTTGTGAATGGGTGCTGCATTGTAACAAAAGAAAATTAATTGACTGCACACGTTGAAGAGAATAATTATGATCTGAGACTCCTTACAGAGATGTGGCTTCAGAATGACAAGGATTGGATCCGGAATATCGAAGGGATACATGGCATTCAAGTCGAGTGAGAAGCTCAGTAAAGGTAGAGGGTGGGCACTACTAATCAAATCACTGATAACATGGTAGTCTGGCTTTAGCTTGGATTTCAGGTCCTGATTTCTCTGTCCTCTGATCTCCCTGTTCCCACAGAGTTAAATGTTGTCTGTTCTCAGCTCTGCTCGATTTCTGCTGAAACTTTGACCCCCTTTTACACCTTTTGGAGCAATAAAATATTCTGAGCCTCCTGGAAATGACACATTATCTATACCCCTCCTGATTTAAAAAATCTCTAAAGTTATCTGTCAACTTCCTCCGCTCCATTGGAAAAATGTCCCAGCTTCTCCTTAATTCAAACCCTCCATTCCCTGCAACACGCTGGTAAAGTCGGGAAGAGGGAATTGCATCAAATCACATAAATGTACTGTCTGAAACAATCTAGCTGTGTTCTTGCCTGAGATATTGAGAGTCCCTTGTGTAAGTAATTACGAATGCAATAATTTTGGTCACAGAATTGAACAATCATTTTGCAACAAAGGGGTCTACTTTGATAAGGAGGTAGTGGTCATTTCTAGGGTAAGTGAACAGCTTCTAGATCAGGGAGATGAAGTTCCAGACACTTGGGAAGGGCAAGAAATGAATTTGATAAATAAGACAAAGAACTGTGGATGCTGGAAATCTGAAACAAAACTGAGAACACGGGAAAAACTCAGCAGGACTGGAAGCATCTGTGGAGAGAAAGCAGAATTAAATTTTAGAGTCCAACAACTCCTCTTCAGGATTCTGAAATAGTTTGTGAGAACCCCTTAAGTCATCTGCCCAGCTTTAAGACCATAATACACAGGAGCAGGATGAGGCCATTTGGCCCATCGAGTCTGCTCCACCAGTCGATCATGGCTGATATGTTTCTCTATCCCATTCTGTTGCCCTCTCCTCATAACCCTTGACCCCTTACTAATCAAGAACCTATCTCTGTCTTAAATGCCCTCAATGACTTGGCATCCTCAACCCTTCTCCTCGTGGAAGCATCATCTCCACATCCACACCATCCAATCATAGAGTAGCACAGCGCTGCCTGACCCACTGTGATCTCCAGCATTTGTTGTTTTCAGGAAGGATTCCAGCATCTCCAACAACGCGCTTCTAAATTTTGTGCCCAGTTGGTTAGCTCTCCCTGGATCCCGTGAGATGTAACCTTACTCAACAATCCACTGTGTGGTACAATTAACAAAGTTCCCAGCCCCCACCTCTGTCTGCACACATGGGCAGCACGTTGGATCAGTGGTTCACACTGCTGCCTTACAGCGCCAGTGATCCGCTTTCGATTCCAGCCTTGGGGCGACTGCCTGTGTGGATTTTGCTCATTCTCCCTGCCGTGTCTGCTGGGTTTCCTCCTAGTGCTCTGGTTTCCTCCCAACATCTAAAGGTGTGCAGTTTCGGGAGAAGTGGCCATACTAAATGGGCCCATAGTGTGCAGTAAGTGTAGTGGAATGGGCTAGGGGAAAATGTCCATATGGGTTACGCATTGGATGGTCGGTGTAGACTTGTTGGGCTGAATGGCATGTTTCCACATTGCAGGAATTCTACGTGGCATTCCCCCAACTCCAGAGTCTCAGCACTCTTGGTTTTTCCTATGGACAGTGTGGGGGAGGGAAACAATGTTTTATACGGGAGTAAGGTGCAGTGAGTGTGAAGCT
The DNA here is from genome assembly GCF_047496795.1 of Chiloscyllium punctatum. NCBI lineage: Eukaryota > Metazoa > Chordata > Chondrichthyes > Orectolobiformes > Hemiscylliidae > Chiloscyllium > Chiloscyllium punctatum. Next base: position 59,095,736 of record NC_092774.1, on the reverse strand, counting down.
AAAAGTAAACACAGTGCATTGCTGTTTTCCCCAGTATACCAGAGGGTGAGGGGTGATCTTACAGACGTTTCAAGAGTCATGCGAGGCATGGATAGGATAAATAGACAAGGTCATTTCCCTGGGATGGGAGAAGTCCAGAACAGGAGGATAACATGTTTGATGTGAGGCAGGCAAGTGTAAGGAATGATCTGCCAGAGGAAGTGATGGATATAGGTCCAATTATAACATTTAAATGGCATCTGGATGGGTATAAGAATAGGAAGAGTTCAGAGGGATATGGCCAAGTGCTGGTAAATGAGACAAGATTACATTAGGCTATCTGGTCGGCACGGATGAGTTGGACTGAAGGACCTGCCTCTGTGCTGTGTATCTCCATGACTCTGTCTTGCCTGTAATGTTTGCCCTGCCTGTGTGTTCAGTTTCTGTCTGGTGTCGGTGCCAATGCCTTGATATCACATTTCCTCCATCTCCCCACTTCCACCTCCCCAGATGTTAACCATTTCGTGTCTGGTTGTTTCTCAAGAGGCTGCATTGAAGGTTCATCCTGAATAGACACTTTTTTTCTTGCTTCCCAAAATCAGACTTACTCACTCCCAGATGTCGTGAGAGATACTAATTTTCAGGGTGGAGGTATCCAAAATTCAGAGGTGTCTATCTTGATGTTTTCACTTTTCGGTCTCTGTAAGATCCTGAATCAGTACCGTCGGGAGGATTAGTTTGAGCGGTGTGAGAATAGAGGGATGAGAAGGGGTGGGATGGTGCTTTCAATTTTGTGGGGAAAGAAAAGAATGTTCTGCAGAAAGTAGAATTGCTTGTTTGGAATTTCTAACCTGGACTGACAGTAATGACTTTTGTAATCTCTTTTTACAGATTATTTGAAGATCTGAAGACGGACGTTTCAATATCAATCGATGAAGAGCTTTGCCTGAAACATTGACTCTGCTGCTCCTCAGATGCTGCCTGATCTGCTGTGCTTTGACTCTGACTCTCGAGCATTTGCAGTCCTCAATTTCACGTCAATGTCTGGCAGTCACTGAATCCATCGGGACCGTAACAATTTTCGACTATGATTCTGTGAGAAGGAACCAAGCTTTTTGGTTCCTCTTTCAGTACGTTTTCAGCATCAGTGAGAGTGGAAGAGAGACCCGACTATTGCAGCACTCTGATTGTGGAGCCAGTAAAAGTTATACAGACTGGGAAAAATAATTCACGGCAGGGAGGTGCTGTACATGCGTTTGTGTGCAGCTGAAGCTTCGGTCATGGAGAAACCCAAGGAATCCCGTCCCGTGGAGAAACCATGAAAATGTGGCGACTGTGGGAAAGGCTTCCGTTTCCCATCTGACCTGGAGACTCATGGGCGCAGTCACACCGGGGTGAGACTGTTCTCCTGCTCTGAGTGCGGGAAGACCTTCAGCAATTCCTCGGTACTGCAGAGGCACCAGGGGGTCCACACAGGCGAGAGGCCATTCTGCTGCCCCGAATGCAGGAAGGCCTTCAGCTATTCCTCCGTCCGACTGATCCACCGCCGGGTCCATATATTAGAGAAGCCCTTCAGCTGCTCCAAGTACGGGAACTCCTTCAATGATACCTCTGCCCTGCTGAGGCACCAGCAGGTCCACACCGGGGAGAGCCCGTTCTCCTGCCTCAAGTGCGGGAAGGGCTTTACCCAGGCATCCCACCTTCGGGTCCATATGGGGGAGAGGCCCTTCTCCTGCCCAGAGTGCGGGAAGGCCTTCAGCAATTCCTCCCACCTGCTGAGGCACAGGTGGGGCCATACCGGGGAAAGACCGTTCACCTGCCCCGAGTGGAAGTGGAGGTTCTCATCATTCTGCACCTTGCAGAAGCGCCAGCGGGCACACCAGTGCTCCCAACAATCTGATTCTGCTGGTGAAACTGCTGTGGGTCACTGAGAGGACTGAACCCCTGCACATTCTGACAGTGCTTATAATGGGAGAGTCGGTCGGTTTTTTTTGTTTTATGCTGACGTGCTCCCCCACCCCTGCAACTTTGCTTCCAGTGGGCGCTGCTGCTCATTGATACCAGCAGTTGTTCTCTCTAGCATTTTTCTGTCCAGTTAAATAATTATTGACTCTGTCTGGGAACGAGCTCTAGTCTGTAAGAAATAGCTGAATACTTCAGGGTGTCCATTCGCATTCAGCAGTGACTTAGAAATTAAATTCACGGTTATGTGCCTGTGAACAACGCATCATCGAAGGATTGCCCAACGGCTTGGCAAGCCATTGTTGGAAACTGTTTGCTTGAATTGATAATTTTAAAAATTCTCTTCCTTAATTTACCCCTTAAGTTTCTATCTATGAGATGGTGGAGGACTTGATCAAAGGGATTAAATCATTGCTATTAACTGGATTATCTTGTTTAACTTTACCCTCGTAAATTTGCCGGATTCATAATTGTTTGTTTTTGTTTAAATTCTCATTCTGGTGTGCAAGATCTGTTCATCAAGTGTGGTTCACTTCACGAAACTGCTGTGGGTCATTCCCAGGACTGAGCCCCTGTGCATTCTGACAGTGTGTGTGCTGTGGGAGAGTCAGTGGGTTTTTTTGTTTTATGCCCGTGCCCCGCCCAGCCCCGCCGCCAACTGCTTCCATTGGGCGTTGCTGCTTGTTGAGCCCAGGAGCTGTTCTCCCTAGATTCTACTGTCCAGTTAAAGAATTGTTGGCTCTTTCTGGGAATGAGTCCCAGCCTGTAAAAAATGGCTCAATATGTTGGGATGTCTGTTCACATTCAACAGTGACTTTTAAATTAGATTTACAGTTCCCTGTCTGTGAAACAGTAAATGGTCCAAGGATTGCACAAAGGCTTGGCAATCCATTGTTGGAAACTGTTTGTTTGAATTGGTAAGTTTAAAAAAAATTCTTTCTTAATTTGCCACTTAAGTTTAAGTCTCTGAGATGGTAGGGGACTTGATCAAAGGATTTGAATCATTGCTATTAATTAGATTATCTTTAGATTAGATTACTTACAGTGTGGAAACAGGCCCTTCGGCCCAACAAGTCCACACCGCCCCGCCGAAGCGTAACCCACCCATACCCCTACATCTACATTTACCCCTTACCTAGCACTATGGGCAATTTAGCATGGCCAATTCACCTTGCCTGCACATCTTTGGACTGTGGAAGGAAACCGGAGCACCCGGAGGAAACCCACGCAGACACGGGGAGAACGTGCAAACTCCACACAGTCAGTCGCCTGAGGCGGGAATTGAACCCGGATCTCAGGCGCTGTGAGGCAGCAGTGCTAACCACTGTGCCACCGTGCCGCCCACTTTGCCCTAGAAAATTTGCCATATTTATAATTGTTGGTTTTTGTTTAAATTATAATGTTGAGGTGCAAGATCTGTTCTTCATCAAGTCTGGTTAGGAACAGTTGAGAAATTGAGGGACATTGCATGTTTTAATTTCACTCTGTTGTGAATCTAGTGACAGTGACATTCATTTGTATTGGGTTGCTTACCCTTAGTTGTCGTGTCTTCCACCCCAAGTATTCACTATGGTAGTGAGTTCCGCAGTCTCACCACACTCTGAGGTTTTTCATGAAATCCTTAGTACAGAATTGTAAGGGAAAATGTTGACAAGGGCAGAATATAGGGTCTTAACTGCAAAAGCCAGGAAGACATTCGACAAAGTAAAACCATGACAATGTCGGGATAAATAAGGAACTTTGACAGCAATGAAGAGGTCACACGTCAGAGTTCAAGATAATGGTCGTGACAAAAAGAAAAAGTACTCTGCAGATATTGAATATTGTAATTAAGCAAGTTTCTAAATGCTGTAGTTGGTTGAATACGATAATGTAAGAGATTAAAAAACCAAAACCATGAATGTAATTTGATGTTGGTAACCATAAAGCAAGTGCATACTATTGATTGCTTTGGCCAATTCCTAATGGGAATGACAGCAACAGAAAATCATGTCGTGACACACAGATAAAACACACACGTTGTACAACAAAACTAGACTGTTATTGGGATCAAAGACATTTAAATGACAGGAGACATAGTCCCTGCAGTGATCCGAATGTGAGCTGAACAAATTTCACACTTGAACAATATTCTCTGGGAATGCAATGTCCACCTCATTCGGTCATTCAGGCCATCGAGTCAACATTGAGTGACCGTCCCACCCAGACCCAGTTCGTTACCCAATCCCTGTAACCCTGCATCTCCCATGGTCAATCCACCCTCATCTGCACATCCTTTGGACTGTGGAACGAGGCCAGAGCACCAGAGGAAGCCCACGCAGACACAAGGGGAGAATGTGTAAACTCTACACAGACAGTCGGCCCGAAAGTAGGATCAAACTCAGGTCACTGATGCCGTGAGGCAGCAGTGCTAACCACCGTGACACCACCACATGCTGCTATCTTAAAAAGTGAATTTCAAACACTAGAGAACATTTGAGAGAAAAAACAAAACTCTCCTATCTTAAATGAGAGACTAGTCTCTGGCTAGAATTGAGTTGACATTACATTTACATTAAGTCCTCTCCAGATGTTATACAGCTCCATCGGATCAACTGTTTCTTCTAAACTCAAACTGATAGAAGCCCAGCCTGACATCCCCTTGTCCCCGATTATAAGTTGAGTAAATGAGCGACCCTCGACCTCACTGGCATGAAAAAGGATGGACTCAATCCAAGTTGACCTTAACTGTCCAACCTCTTGACCCCCACGCCACAATGTGGTCATCCGCAACTCAGCCCTGAACGAGAGCAGAGGAACTGAATAGACAGCGGTGAGGTGGACATTGCATTCCCAGAGAATATTGTTCAAGTGTGAAATTTGTTCAGCTCACATTCGGATCACTGCAGGGACTATGTCTCCTGTCATTTAAATGTCTTTGATCCCAATAACAGTCTAGTTTTGATGTACATTGTGTGTGTTTTATCTGTGTGTCACGACATGATTTTCTGTTGCTGTTATTCCCATTAGGATGTGTGAATTCAGTACCAGATTGCAGTCACAGTTCTGAATTTTCCTTGTGGATTGTTGTAGGACGTACTAAATGTCAGTCAGAATATAAGAAGCTCTACTGTTTATTTAACCCTCTGCTGTCATTGTCCTGGGACTGTATGAATGGGGAAGTGTAGAGGAAGTTTTACTCTGTATCTAACTCAATGCAGTCTCTGTCTTGGCAGTGTTTGTTGGGGACAGTGTTGAGGTAGCTTCACTTGAAATTTAAGAGTAGAGGAAGCTTTATTCTGATTGTCATCCCATGCTGTCCTTGTCCTGGGAGGTTTAGATGGCATCTATAATTGAAGTGAATGCAGACTTGGCTGTGGGAGTGGAGGGTACTTCTACCTGAGCACACCCATCTTTGAGATTGCTGTGCTGTTCAAGACAATCTGAGACATCTTCATGCACTTTTCCAACCAACCACAGGGTGGTTAAGGATGGGTATAAATGCTGGCATTGCCAGCGATGACCACACCCCATGCATGAATAAATACTTCCTGTTTAAAAGTTACATTCACGTTCCAAACCCTCTAATGTATGACTACTTACATGGAAAATTCTTGTCTGTTTGCAATTTCATTTTAAAACATAGGAATGTGTCAACCATGTAGAAATATAACAAGAACAACAAATGGAGAATTTAACAGGTAATGAACAGGACCAGAATGCTGAGTCAGCCTGACCCCCATGGCTGAGAGAGTTCTCCCAGATGTTGAAGTTACGCCAATGCCTTTTATTCTTGCAGCTTCCCCAAAAGTTTGTCCCTGATGTAAGATCATTCAATGACCCGAAGGACGAACTCTTTTTATCTCCATAGCTGATGCCAGACTTGCTGAGTAATTCCAGTCCTTCTGCTCTACCCTTTTATGGGATTTGAGCTTTCCTAATTCAGTGTAATGAAGAACTGAAGATGCTGGAGATCTGAAACACAAAAATGCATCAAATGCTGGAGAAACTCAATAGGACTGGCAGCACATGTGGAGAGAAAAGCAGAGTTAGCATTTCAAGTGCTGTGACCCTTCTTCACAACTGTTCTGGACTCAAGCCAGGATATTGTCTTTGTTTCTTTCTCTCTCTCTCCACCAGTGTTGCCAGACTGGCTGAGTTTCTCCAGCAATTTCTGTTATGACACTTTCACAAGGTTGATGTATGTTATCCATCCCTAAGTGCAAGGTGTCTTGCTTGTGCCAATTCAGAGGGCAGTTTAAGAGTCAACCACGTTGCTGTGGGTCTGGAGTCACATGTAAGTCAGACCATGCAAGGATGGCAGTTTCCCTCCTGAAAGGACATTGATGAACATGGGTTTTTAGGACAATTGACGTCAGTGCCATCGATACCATACTGAGACTTACTTTGTGTTCCCCATTTATGATTTGAATTATTCACATCTTACCTCTTGCTGTGGTGGGATTTGAACTCATGTTCCCTGGATTACTCATCCTGTGACATTATGACTACACTGTTGTTTCCCATTCTTTGCTATTTTGTGTTTGTTGTTCACGTCTTTGTCCTTTGATGTTTGGGAAATTGAACCTGTTTAAAAGATTGCCCTAAATTTGTCCCTTTGACCAAGTCTTTGGTCACCTGTCCCAATCTGTGCTCCGGTCTTGTGATTTTTAAAGGAATTCTCAGTATGTTCATGTGAAGCACTTTGACATAATTAACTGTTCACAGGTAGTATTTGAATGCAGCTTGTGTCCCTATCTTAATATCTGAAAGTACAGGGTCATATTTTAAATGTAGAAGACAAAAATGAGGATGATTTCTTTTTTTTTCTGAGGGTTGTGTGTCTTCTTCAAAAGGCAGTGGATTCAAAATCTTTAAGGCAGAGGTAGATAGGTTGTTGATAACCAAGTGGATGAAAGATTGTCGGGGATGTGTTGGAATGTAGAGTTGAGGTTGAATTCAGATCAGCCATGATCTTATTGAATATTGCAGCAGGCTCGAAGTGCCGAGTGGCCTACTCCCGCCTTGATCAGGGTTAATGACAGTACTGACCCTCTCCAACATCACTCTATCCTCTGGGAGGGTCTGCTTTTAGCGTCTTCCGTTCTGATTTGTTTAACCGTAGCTGCTGGTGTTGGTATCTATACTGATGATATCCAACTGTGCCTGAACACCACTTCTCTCTGACTCCTCTGTCATTCATAATTTACCAATAATTTCATCTGAATGCCTGCCCAATTTCCAGCATTGGATAACCATAAACATTCCCTTAGTTCAATATTGTGAAGTGTGAAGACATTGTTTTAGTCCCCAAGTTCGACCTGAGCCCCCGTCCACCCGCCCCCCACCCCCACCTCAGTAACTCTGTTGACAGCCTTCATGTCACTTTAAAACTAGGATCGATAGATTCGTGAAGAGTTGGGGGATGAACAGTTGCAGGAAAAGGGCAGGAAAGTGAATGTGGGGAATGCCTGATCACCCAGAATCCTACTGAATGGAGAAGCAGGCTCAAGGGGCTGAATGGCATGTTCCTGTTCCTCCATCTTCTGGTTCCCGAGCCCTTACCTCTGATACAGGACACAGACTTCAGTGTGTGCCATTACTGAGAGTGCTGATGTTCCCTTGTGTAATATCAACAACTTAGCAGCTGCTGAAACCTCTTGCTCCTTTGTTACCTCTAAACAGAATAAGCCAATGTGTTCAGGGGAGGCGATGGCCGACTTTATTGTCACCAGACTATTCACCCAGGTAGTGTTCTAGGGACTTGGGTTCAAAGCCTGCCACGGCAGAAGGTGGAATCTGAATTCAATATAAATCTGGAATTAAGAGTCGACTGATGAAATCGTTGTGGTTTGTTGTAAGAACGTATCTGGTTTCCTGCTGTCCGAAACTGGTCTGATCTACATGTGATTCAGATCCACTGTCAGCTGATTCAATCAAAACCTCCACTATAACCTCCCTACTTTTATACTCCATTTAAAGGCCAATCTCCCTTTTGCCTTCCCTATTAGTCACTGTGCTCCCAGAAGCAGGATTGTGGATCAGTGTAAAGTAGGTCCTATATCTCTGATTACATCGGTACACAAGGCAGTGAAGAAAGGTTTCAGCACACTGGCCTTCATCAGTTCGGGAATTGAGTAGAGATGTTGGCAAGTTATGTTGTAGGTATACAGGACGGTGATGAGGCTGCACCTGGAATTTTGTGATCAGTTTTGGTCCCCTCAATGTTCTGACTTCTGACTTCTTCAACTCTGGGTTTGGTTGAAGTGTTGGGATACTTTGTCCAACTCAGCATGTTTAAACTTGGCAGGAGGTGAGCACAACAAGATTGAAGTATTTAAAGTTACTTGGACTCTATTTTAAACTTACATCAGGACCAGTAGTCAGAGACACATACAAAATGGAAACAGACCCTTTGGTACAACTGGTCCATGCTGACCTGACATCCTAAACTAATCTAGTGCCATTTGACAACACCTGACCCAAATCCTGTGGCAGCACATTTCATATAAGTACTACCCTCTGCATGAAGAAGTTGTCCCTTTAATATATTTCGGCTCTCACCATAAACCTATGCCGTCTAGTTCTGGACTCTCCCATCCCTGGGAAAAGACCTTGTCTATTACCCTGTCCATGCCCCTCATGATTTTGTAACCTCTATTAAGTCACTCCTCTGCCTCTGATGCTCCAGTGAAAACAGTCCCAGCCTATTCAGCCATTCCCTATAGCTCAAACCCTCCAACCCCCAGCAACATTCCCGTAATTTGTTTCTCACAGAGAAGTCAACGTTTCAGTCCTGAAGAAGGGTTAATACCCAAACCGTTGACGACGCCACATCCTGGTGCTGCCTGGCTTGCTGTATTCTCTCATCCTCCTGCTTGCCTACTTCGGGTTGCAACATGAAGTTGCTCAGTGGTAACCACTGCAGCCTCACAGTGCCAGGGACCCAGGTTTGATTCCAGCCTTGGGTGACTGTCTGTGAGGAGTTTGCACATTCTCCCAGTGTCTGCGTTGGTTTTCTCTGGGTGGTCCTGTTTTCTTCGAGAGTCTAAAGATGTTCAGGTCATGTCTATTGCTTAATTGCCCATAGGGTTAGGTATATTCGTCAGAGGGAAATGGGTCTGGATGGGTTACTCTTCGGAGGGTCGGTGTGGACTTGTTCGGACAAATGGCCTGTTTGCACTCTGTACCTAATCTCATATACACTACTTTTGTCACTAACGAATGGCAGAGTCGATTTGACGGGCCGAATGGCCTAACTTCTGCTCCGATGGTCTTGCAGTCGTAGGTTTCTCTGGATCATTTCATTTGGCAATGTGCAGTCCCTGGCTCAATGAGCAGCAGTTTTCAATGAAACCAAAGCTCATTTGATGGTTGAACTCCTACAGTGTGGAAACAGGTCCTTCAGCCGAACACATCTGCACTGATTCTCCGAAGAGTAACCTACTCAGATCCATTTTCCTACGCTCCATAAATTGCACACAGACCCCCAAGGGTGGAAGTATTCCTGGGTTCCTGGTGCCATGAGGCAGCAGTGCTAACCCTGAGTCACCATGGGGTTGTGGTTGTGGGGGGTGGGGGAGTCAATTGCAGTCCAGCAGAAAACAAAAACAGCCCACCTACTCTCCCACTGCACCCACTGTCAGAACTGTTAGGAGGTTCAGTCCTTGAGGGTGACTAAAGGCAGCGTCACTGGTAGGATCTGATTGCTGGGAGCGCTGGTGCCCCCGCTGGTGCTTCCGCAAGTTGCAGGAAAACATGATCCTCTTCACACACTCGGGCCAGCTGGAGGGCATCTCCCCGGTGTGGACACACTGGTGCTTCAGCAGGGCAGCGGAATTGCTGAAGGACTTCCCGCACTCAGTGCAGCAGAAAGGCCTCCCCCCCCGCCCTCCAGCCACCATCCCCCCATGTGGACCAGCTGGTGCTTCAGCAATGTGGACGAGCGGGTAAAGCCCTTCCCACACTCGGGCAAGAGAACGGTTTCTCCCCGGTGTGGACTGACTGGTGAGTCAGCAGGGCTGAGAAATTGATGAAGGCCTTCCTGCACTTAGTACAACTGAATGACCTTTCCCCCATGTGGACCCACCAATGGGCCAGCAGGTCGGAAGAAAGAGCAAAGCCCTTCCTGCACTCGGGGCAGAAGAACGGCTTCTCCTCAGTGTTGACCCACTGGTGTCTCAGCAGGTGGGAAGAACTGCTGATGGCCATCTCCCACTTGGGGCCAGAGAACAGACTTCCCTGGTGTGGACCAACTGGTGCGTCAGCAGGGCAGAGGAATCACTGAAGGCCTTCCCGCACTCAGGGCAGCAGAAGGGCCTCTTCCTCTCTGCAGACCCATTGGTGCTTCAGAACCCTTTCAAATTTCATAATATGCTTCTGATAGGAGGGAGGCCAGAATTTCACACAATATTCCAAAAGTGGTCTAACCAATGTCCTGTACAACCACAGCAAAACCTCCCAACTCCAATACTCAGTCAAACCCACAAAAAACAAACAGGAAAGAATGGAGGGACAAACCGACTTTTTGAGAGTCAGCTTGGAAGCATCAATGAGAAATCGGTGGACTGGGTTTATTCGGTACCCGTTCTCCTTTAATACACTATATATGTATTTCTCTTGTGCTCTTCGCAGTTTCTCTGTGCTGCAGTGTGTAGTGGCTCGTTGAAATAATGTCCTGATGCAGCTTCATTTGTGGATGTTGGGATGATTGCTTCTGTGGTTAAGTACTTGGTTTGGGTGTGTTGGTTTTTCCGTAGATGCTAGTTTGAAGTTTCCCATTGACTGTTCGCTCTACTGTGACATCCAGGAATGGCACTTTGTTGTTGTTCTCCTCCCCTTCAAACCAGGAGCCCCCCTTAGGCCATAGTCTCACTACTTGGAACACCAATATACAGACTAGTCAAAGGCCTCCACTGAAGAGTAAAACACCAAGTCGAAGATTCACGCTACTCCATTTACTCCATCCAAACATTCCTGAACACCAAAGACACTAAGATAGAATAGTATGGAATAATGATGTCCTTTGATATAACAGCCCTGTTCACATCCATTAACATCAACGTGGCCAAAGAAAACTGAAGACACTACGCGAACAACCAAAGACACAAATACAGCCTCAAATTCATCAGCAACGACAACGCTGCCAACCTCATGGAACTGTGCCTTACCACCCACTTCATATTCAGTAACAAGCCCTACAAACAAATCAACGAAATACCCATGAAATCACCAGCATCAGGATTCCTAGCAGAAGCAATAATGCAGAGAGTCGAACAAACAGCCCTTCCAATGATCCAACCCAAAGTTTGAGTCCGCTACAACGATGACACTTTTGTCATCAAAAAATGAAACAAATTAGAGGAAACATACAACACCATCAACATTATCCTTACTGGCATAAAATTCACAAAAGAGGAGATCAACAGCAAAGTGCCATTTCTAGATGTCACAGTAGAGCGAACAGTCAATGGTAAATTCAAAACAGCGTCTACAGGAAAACAACGCACGCGAACCAAGAACTTAACTACAGAAGCAATCATCCCTACACATACAAGCAAATCTGAATCAGGACACTATTTCAACGAGCCACTACACACTGCAGCACCCAGGAACTCCGAAGATCAATAATTAACTGTACAGCGCATTTGAGAAGAGCGTGTATCCGATAAACCCCAAGAAAACTGCTTCCCTGACCGGGAATCGAACCCGGGGCGCGGCGGTGAGAGCGCCGAATCCTAAACACTAGACCACCAGGGAGATGCAGATATGCTCTGATGGCTCTACTGAAATTTTCTTCCCTGCTCGGAAATCGAATCCAGGCCACAGCAGTTGGAAAGCTTTCACCTGTGCATCCAACAATATCATTTCTTGTATCCATTGCTCCCGATGGGGTCTCCTCGACATTGGGGAGACTGGAGACTCCTCGCAGAGTCTAGTCACAGCACTTGAGGGAACATCTCCAGGACACCCGCACCAATCAACCCCATCGCCCTATGGTCCAACATTTCAACACCCCCTCCCACACTGTCGAGGACATGCAGGTCCTGGGCCTCTTCCATCGCGGCTCCCTCCCCACCCGATGCCTGGAGGATGGACGCCTCATCTTCCGCTTCGGGTAAATTCAACCGCAGGCCATCAATTTGGACTTCAGCAGTTTCCTCATTTCCCCTCCACCCACCTAACTTCAGTTCCAACCTTCCAGCTCAGCGCTGTCGTCAAGACTTGTCTCACCTGCCAATCTCCCTTCCGACCTATCCGCTCCACCCTCCTCTCTGACCTGTCACCTCATCCCCACCCCCTGTTGCACTCTTTGCTACCTTCGGCCCAGCACCCCCCAATTTATCCCTCCACCCTGGAGGGGTCCTGCCTCTATTCCTGATGAAGGGCTTTTGCCCGAAACGTGGATTTTCCTGATCCTCGCGGAAGCTATCTGACCTGCTGTGCTTTTCTAGCACCACTCTGATCTAAACTCTGGTTTCCAGCCTCTGCAGTCCTCACTTTTGCCTACCCAATAAAACCAGTGTGCCAATTTCACATCAACAAACTGACACAAGCAGACACAACGTCGACAGAAACACTAGCACATTACTTTACATTAAAGACATCTGTGAAATGATGTCCAGACAACTCAACCCTCTCAGCATCATGGTCGCCCACAAATTTACCAACACACTTAAACAGCGGCTAATGAACCTGAAATACCCGATACAAACAACCAGCAAACGAATGTTATTTACAAAATACTATACAAGGAAATATATACATGAACTCTGCCACACAGGTCTCTGTGGCAAGAAATGCTGGGATGAGATAAGGAAGACTTTTTTCCAGCCAAAACGAATCGGCACTGACTGGACAGCCATTTAAAATCAAGGCTGTCAGCCCAGGGTGGAAGATCCGAAGGGATGAACAGTTTTCTTATTTCCTGAAGACTCACAAAGCTGAGACTGGGTTTTGGTGTTTGTTCCCTTTCCACTCCCAAGAGCCGCAGTGGTTGGGGCGGTGTGTTGGGGAAAGTGAAATGTACCCGTGACCAGTGTGTGGGGTCTTTCAGCTTCCCCTCCTCTGACGGCGCTGTGACTTGACTCTGATGTTCTCAGGGACATTTACTGACACGAGACAGTGAAAAGATTCTCATTCCTGCAGATTAGGAATTGTACCCATATGCCGGTTTCAGGACAATGAGAAAGATTAATTGGGGTGTGTGAAGAAGCTGTGAGCTGCATTTCAAACAGGTAGGTGGAGTCAGATACGTCATCCATTGCGCCCATGGTCCTGAGAGTAGCTTACACCACCATGTTCAGAGCTCTGACGTTAACACGGACATGAGCAGCAATGGGAACATTCACAAGGTGAACAACCAAAGATAATCACCGTCACAGATTCCCTTCCACAGGCCCAACTTTGTGAAGCAGTATCTTTCACTGGCAAAGGAAACACCCTTGTCCTCAGGTGCCTGCTTCATTTCGATCAAAATTTCCGCTGATATCTGCTTGTTCCATCCTGACAGACAGTGGGTTGCAGATTCTCATCGTTACCAATGTGAGTGAAATATTTCCCAACTCCACTGATTTGAATCTTAAATAAGAAACCGGGGAACAGTCTCCCTTTGTTTTTGACGACATTTCTCAACTGCAGTCGGCAGGGTTCACACCTGCGTGGGGAAACCGCAATGGATCTCAAGTCCATCGCATTAACCACTCGGTCCACCAGTACAGAACCACACTGACAGCTTCATTTCCCAGATCTCTCTGCTTGTGGAGCTTAGAAAGAGTATATCACTGCTGAGTTTTTTGAGTCCAAACACTTCACAGGTTTCGATACGGTTGAATATTTGCATTTGGCGTGTCTAGGTGTTTCATCCCGAAAGATGATATGGGCTTTCAGTTAAAACAAAAACTGAAATTGCAGGAGCAACTCAGCAGGTCAGGCAGCATCTGTGGAAAGAGAAGAAGAGACAAGATTTCATACCTTCTTCTGAACTTTGCCTTCTCCCACACGTACTACCAAACCTGCTGAGTTTCTTCAGCAGATTCGCTTTCTGTCTCGGATTCTCAGTATCCGCACTCCTTGACGTTGGACATTGAATCAGTTCAGAAACCCCTTTGTGTTTCCTCAGTGGAGACGATTTCCATTTGGGAAACATTTTCCTGACCCAATTAAATAGACGCTACTTTGCAGCTAAGAAAGCGGTAGGAGTGAAATCACCTTGGGTGGTTTCAAAACACCAACCTTGCAGTTAATAGCCAAGCGCGCTGACAAAAAGCAGCACAATGACAGGCATTTGGGTAGCGTCCACAATCTCTTCAAGGAAGCTAGTACTGAATTAATACGTAATTCAGTTTGCCTAGCCATCAGTTTTATTTTCCCATAATAAAGCCTGGGACATACATTGTGGAGACATAGGGACAGTCCGATCTCATCCTCTGCAGGCACATCCATGTCACTAGGAACTAGCTCTCCTACACTGGGGCCATCGCCTTCGAATCTTTCAGTGTTTTACCTGTTCCCGAGCTTTCGGATTGGCCCGGAGCCGAGAAGAGGTTTGAATGCCTGATGTGCAGGAACTGCAATTTCGCTGAAATTTGAAAACTTTCAACGTTCAAACTTTAACAACGTCCTCACTGAAATAATTTGCGAAAACCTGGAAGAAATTCTTCCAAACTTAGCTGGATCATTTCGGTTTGGAGGATCTTGATCTTAAATTAGAAAGAGGCTGTTGAATGTGGAGATGTGTTCCCCACGTTAACTGAAAGTGGTTGGCCAATGCTTCCCGATGCAGGGCTGCCTGACCCACCGGGCGGTCTCTTTCCTAAACTGTTCCCGGCGCTTCCGCCGCACCGTGAAGTCATAAGGCAAGCCCCCAGCGATGGCCTGCAGCTGTTGTGACTCAATAATGATGCTGGTCCGGGAAAATGATTATAAATCAGTTCATGGGTCACGTGGTACTGAATCATTCAACGGAACTTTCTTCAAACTTCAGGGATTTATATGTGGGAGGAGGTAAATGGGCAGGTGTTATACCTCAGTCCACTCTTTCTTCACTTTCATCATCTCCCATAGTCCCAATAGTCCCAAGGCATCCATCTCCCATTGTCCCAAGGCACTTTCCCCTGTAACCGCCAAATGTGTAACACTTGCCCATTTACCTGCTCCCTCTTGAATAACCAAGGACTCAAATATACCTGCCAGATGAAGCAGCACTTTACCAGTACTTTTGCCACAATCTAGTCTACTGCATTCACTGCTCGCACAGTGTCGTTTCTCCAATGTAGCATGAAGCATAAACTGGGTGACTCTTTGCAGAACATTTCGGCTCTGTCCGCAAAAAAGGCCCTGACCTTCCGGATGCCTGCCACTTTAACACATCACCCTGTTCCCTGACCAACATCTCTGTCTCAGGTTTGCAGCAGTGTTCCAGCTCCAGATGGAAGAGCAACACCTCATTTTCCACTTGGAGCCCCTACTGCCCTCCGGTCTTCAATATCGAGTTCCATAACTTTAGGGCCTGAACTCCCCCATGTCCTTGACTCCTACCACACACACACAAACACACGACTCCGCGTTATCTCATAGTCTGCTGTGACACACTACTTATTGTTAGCTACTAACAGTCTCCATTAACAATTGTTCACCCTCCCACACAGATCGTTATTCACTCCTATGTCCTTCCTATTGGTCTCTCTCTGAGCTGGCGGCAAACAGAGCAATGTACATTGGAGACTCTGAGGCAGCTGAAACTTTCTCAGAGTGAAATACATTCCAAATTGTTTCAAGAATTGCAAGCAGCAAAGAGTTTCCAGAACATTTGCTTGTCATTCTGTCTCCGGAGCACTGATGTTTGTCTCATCCACAGGAACTGGGCAATCTCCACTGGCGTATAATTAAACCATTTTGTTTCTACTTGCACGTTGTTGTGGAAGGAGGGCAGAGTCCATTCGCTCTTCTACTGTCTCTCTCTCTCTCTCGCTGAAAACCTTGGAATGAGAGATGTCAGTTACATTAATACGGGGATTATGAACAGCTTTGATTGTGAACTTGCTCCAAAGGTCTGTTTTCGGAAAGATAGAAAGATGCTGTGCTGGTGGGAGAGAATGGTTTCTCAGCTGGGTTATGGTCCCAACACGCACCCGTTGTGCCATTCTCCTGCATTGCACGTCAGCTTTTCCAGATAAGTCTTCAGCTTTTCATCTGGCGTGTGGCATGCACGTTTGAGAATGACGTCAGAAGAGGTTCACTGATGTCGTGTCATATGCTGTTGTGGAGACATATCGCCGATGTTGAAAAATAAACTGTCTAAATTCCCACATTCTGTTTTTCGATCTGTGATTTCACTCAGAATCAAAAATGTTCAAAACTCGCAAAGTTCAATCGTTAACAAAGTGCTCATAGGAACAATTAGCGAACATCGAGAAGAAATTCTTCCAAATTTACCTGGAGAATTTCGCTTTGAGGGGTTTTGAACTTTAAGTAAAAGGAATGGAAGTTTGCCTCGAGGCTGTTTAATGTGGAGATGTGTTCTCTATGTAAACTGGTCGTAGTTGACCATCCCAGTGCTTCCTGATGCAGGGCTGCCTGGCCCACAGTGAGGTTTACTCGTAGCAACTGGAGTGAATCCAGAGAGGAAGCAGACTCTGCAAAAGTGCTCAAATACGTTTTTTCTCTCTTATCGGTATTTTCCTTGTGTATTCCCTCAGTTTGTCACGTCTGCAGTTTGCACCATGGAAAATGATTGCTTCTTTCCTCATGTTCATAATTAAAAGTGTAGTTTCTCATGGGACTGAGCCACATTGAAAGGATTGTCATGTTGATATATATATGTATATTATATATATATATATAATCTAGGTTAAATTAGATTCTCTACAGTGTGGAAACAGGTCCTTCGGCCCAGCTCGTCCACGCCAACCCTGCGAAGGGTAACCCACCATTTCTTTATAATTAATGCACCTAACACTATGGGCAATTTAGCATGGCCAATTCACCTGACCTGTGGGAGGAAACCGGAGCACCCGGAAGAAACCCACGCAGACACAAGGAGAATGTTCAAACTCCACACAGACAGTTGTCAGAGGCTGGAGCCCAACCTGGGACCCCGGTGCTGCGAGGGAGCAGCGCTAACCACTAAGCCACCGTACTGCCTCAAACGCATTGCTTCATATGGTGTATCTGTGATATTGTTGGCTGTTGTAACAGTTTGTTTGCAATTATTATTCACGTTCTAATGTAGTAATGGAATTACGTCCTTTTTCATCATTTTGATTTAATCCGAAGACAGGAAGTCATTTAGCAAGTTTACTGGCTTTCTTTTCTCAAGCAGCCTTGACATTTCATTTTTATAACCTTGATTCAGTTCCATTTCCAGCATCTTTGTAGGCAGTTTATTCCATGTTTTGAAGTTTCCCTCTAAACACACCTAAGCCTATTTTAATGCATGAGGGTTTTAAGGTTTCTGTGTGCCGGGTAATATGTGATCAGCAGGCATCTGGCAATTTACAGGAATTGCCACCTTTGTTATGTTCATTTAACTGTGCTGACAGTGATCGCTTTTTTGTGATTTATTTTGCAGGAAGATGTGCAGAAAGAAATCTGAAAGCAAATGATCCATCAACTTCTGACAGAGCCACTTGATTCATTGGGACTTGAATATCAGCAGCCATTCCAATCGAGAAGATATGTTTGCTTTAGTCTGCTTGAGACACTTTGGACACTGGTGTGGCAGGAAGAATACTGAGACACCGAGTGAGGAAGATTCAGTGCGCTGACTGTGAAAAGTGCTTCAAACCATTTACTCAGCTTGGGGAATTAAAATCACACCCCTCACTGTGGGAAAGACTATGTCCCCGCTCTGTTTGTAATTTCGAACCCAGAGCAACACAAGGAAAGCGCCACCCCATGAGGAAACCGTGGAAATGTGGGGACTGTGGGAAAGGATTCCATTCCCCATCCGTGCTGGAAACCACAGACGCATTCACAACGGGGTGAGGCCGTCACCTGCTCAGTGTGCAGGAAGGGGTTCAGTCAGAGAGAAGCCATTCACGTGCCCCATGTGCAGGGGAGAGTTCACTCAGTCAGCTGCACTGCTGACCCACCAGTGGGTCCACACTGGAGAGAGGCCATTCACCTGCTGTCAGTTCCAAAAGGGTTTCACCTGCTTCTCCCACCTGAGGAGGCACCATCGAGTTTACGTGCCAGTGCAAGAGGATTGATGGAGCAATGGCCGAGTGCGACGATCAACCCAGCACTGGGGCGTCTCATGTTCGAATCCCACTGCGGTAGATTGCAGAATTGGAATTCGGTCCATAATCTTCGACTTCATAATCTAAGAATGAAACCACTTTTCGGGGGAAAAACACCATCTGATTCACTCATGTCCTTTTTAGTGAAGGAAACTGCCATTGCGGGAAAGGGTTCACTCAGTCATCCCAGCTGCATGTTTTACCCGGCTGTACCAGGGAATCCAGTAACAAACGGACAACTCAGCTGACCAACAAAGAAAGTGGGGTGGGGGAGTGGGTGCAATATGATCTGGAGTTGTTTTCTTTAAAAACTATTTTTTGTATGCCTTTTCCCTGGGGAAATCTGAAGCTGTAACAAAATAGAGTCGTAGTAAAGGTTACCTGAACTTACCGCCCGGCTTAGACTCTGTGAGGTCCAACAGGTTTTTGTTTTAAAGCTGCTCATTTCTTTCAGCCTCCAGCACTAATGTCATGTCTCAGAAGGACCAGTGAATGAGTAGCTAATATTGTTACAAATTGTATATTTTTTCAGGACTTCAGGTTCATTGTTTCATTGGAATTGCAAAGTTTACTGGCAACAGTGGGAGGTTTGGGCTGTATTCACTGGAAACAAAGTTTTAAAATCTCACAAACACCAGGGTATATTCTAACAGGTTTATTTGGAAGCACTAGGTTTCGAAGTGCTGCTCCTTCTTCAGGTAGCTGTGGTGTGGAATCAAAAGATGCAGAATATATCGCAAAAACATTATAGTGTCATTCAACATAATTGAACACTGGTCCACATTTCGCTGAAAAATTAAAGTTCTCTCCGCAATTAGAACCCTTGAGTTCTCCCACGCAGGCTGCGTGTATTCACGGGGATTCTCAATGCATGTTGATATTTGAAATCATTTCCAGCAGACAAACATTTCCCCTCCTGGATTCAAACACTGCTGATATTCAGGCCCTGACTAAATTTCTTGTCCATGCCTGAAAAGCAAATCCTCCTCTTCTAATAACTTGAGAAAACAGATCACTGCTGTCAGTGCAGGGCAGAAAATATGATGAGAGAATTTTGGTTTGCATTGAACAGCCTTCTCTTTCTTCTACCCGAAATCTCTGTCTCTCAATTCCTAAACCTTTCAATGGATTCCAACCCAAATTCATCCTTCCATTTCCTGCCTTTCCCCAGCTCCCCTCTCCTGAAAGTGCTGACCCTCTGTTCAGTTTCTCAGCCACATCTCGCCATCCTTAGTATATAGCCCACATCTTTATTTAGTTTTTAAAACTGAAAGGCAGTGGTTTGCTGATGCCAGGATGTAAGGGTGACTGCACTTACACAGTGTTCCAGACTCGTCTCTCGTCTCATTCAGAAAGGTCTGCAGTGCACATGTGCAGAGAAGGGGATGCTGGGAGTGGGTGGGATGCATTCTCACCTCCCCATCCAATCATCCCCATCGCGTCCCCTGTCCATTCCCTCACCGCCACCCATAGCATCCCCTGTCCATTCTCTCTCTCTACCCTTACCTACCAGTCCCTTCTCTCTCTCTCCCACACATGCCACTCTCCCCACCCCGTCCATTCTATCTCTGCACCCTCTGCCCTCTGTCCAGTCCCTCATCCACCCTCTGTCCCCATCCATTCCCTTTATCGCTCCACCCTCTGCCTCCCCCAATCCAGTCCCTTCCCTTACACTCATTTTCTCTCACCTCCCACACGCTGCCCCCATCCATTCCTTCTCTCCCCCACCTTCTCCCGCCATTCATTGTTGCTCTCTTTCTCCACCCTCTACCCCGTCCATTCTCAGCCCAACCTTTGCCCCGTCCATTCTCTCCCCACCCACTGCCGCCCGTCCATTCTCTCCCCAGCCATTGACCCGTCCATTCTCTCCCCACCCACTTCCCCCGTCCATTCTCTCCCCACCTACTGCCCCGTCCATTCTCTCCCCACCCACTTTCCCCGTCCTTTCTCTCCCCACCCACTTCCCCGGTCCATTATCTCCCCACCCATTGACCCCTGTCCATTCTCTCCCCACCCACTGCCCCGTGTCCATTCTGTCCTGATCCACTGCTCCTCGTCCAATCTCTCCCCATCCACTGCCCCATGAATTCTCTCCCCACCCATTGCCCCCGTCCATTCTCTCCCACCACAGGCCGCCGTCCATTTTCTCCCCACCCACTGCCCCGTCCATTCTCTCTCCCCACACTCTGCAACCAATTTCTTTCACTTCACACTCTGCAACTCCGCATTCTCTCTCTCCTCCCCAATCCTCTTCACCACATTCTCTCTCTCTGCTCCCACCCTGTGTACCCCCATGCATTCTCTACCCCCGATGCTCTGCTCTCCTGCCCATTTTCCCTCTTTCTCTTCCCCCAGTCTCTGCGCCCCCGGTCAAATCTCTCTCTGAGTACTCTCCCCCGTCCTTTCTCGTGCCTCGAGCCCTCTTTGATCGCTGGATCAACCCCTTCTAATGATAGAGAGAGAGAATGGATGGTGATGGCGACCTGGGGTGGGGGTGGGGAAGGGAAGCGTGAGAAATGGCTAACCTTTAACATCGAGAATACCTAAAATGATGTATTCAGAAACATCAGTAATGTCTGAAAGCACATTCAAATGTTTAAAAAAATGCTCCAGACATCTTTCTGAAACTTGCATTGAAATCTGCGCAGTTAGGCCACAATTGAGGACAGCCTGTAAACTTGGAATGACCTATTCCTAGTCTTGTGAAATTGGTTCAGTATATGTAGAAATACAGTCATAGAGTTGCAGAGAACAGAAACAAACCTTTCGATCCACGCAGACAACATTTCCTAAATTAACCTAGTGATCCATTTGCCAGCATTTGGCCCAAATCTCTCTCAGCCCTTCCTATTCAGACCTCCATCCAGATGCCTTTTAAATGTTGTAATTCTACCAGCCTCGACCACTGCCTCTGGCAGCTTATTCCAAACACATGCCACGCTCTGCGTGAGAAAGTTCCCCCGTTCGGTCCCTTTTAAACCTTTTCCCTCTCAGCCTAAACCCCTCTAGTTTTGGACTTCCTCCACCCTGGGGAATAGATATACAAACGTTGAGCTGCCAAACAAAATCATACAGTCACAGAGATGTCCAGCATGGAAACAGACCCTTTAGTCTAACCCATCCATGCCGACCAGATATCACAACCCAATCTAGTCCCACCTGCCAGCACCCAGCCCATATCCCTCCAAACTCTTCCTATTCATATTCCCATCCAAATGCCTCTTAAATGTGGCAATTGTACCAGCCTCCACCGTTTCCTCTGGCAGCTCATTCCATACACGTACCACCCTCTGCGTGATTCAGTTGCTCCTTCGCTCTCATTTCTATCTTTCCCCTCTCACCCTAAACCTATGCCCTCTAGTTCTGAACTCCCCGATCCCAGAGAAAAACCTTTGCCTATTTATTCTATCCATGCCCCTCATAATTTTGTAAACGTCTATAAGGTCACCACTCAGCCTCTGATGCGCCAGGGAAAACAGCCCCAGTCTGTTCAGCCTCTCCCTCCAACCCTGGCAATATCCTTGTAAATCTTTCTGAACCCTTTCAAGTTTCACAACATCTTTCCGACAGGAAGGAGACCAGAATTGCACGCAATATTCCAACAGTGGCCTAACCAATGCCCTGTACAGCCGCAACATGACCGCCCAAATGCTATACTCAATACACTGACCAATAAAGTAAAGCATACCAAACGCCTTCTTCACTATACTGTCTACCTGCGACTCCAATTTTAAGGAGCTATGAACCTGCACTCCAAGGTCTCTTTGTGTTCAGCAACACTCCCTAGGACCTTACGATTAATTGTATAAGTCCTGCTAAGATTTGCTTTCCCAAAATGCAGCACCTCACATTTATCTGAATTAAACTCCATCTGCCACTTCTTAGCTCCTTGGCCCATCTGGTCCAGATCCTGTTGTAATCTGAGGTAACCCTCTTTGCTGTCCACTACACCTCCAATTTTGGTGTCATCTGAAAACTTACTAACTTACCTTTTATACTCGCATCCAAATCATTTATGTAAATGACAAAAAGCAGAGGGCCCAGCACTGATCCTTGTGGCACTCCACTGATCACAGGCCTCCAGCCGGAAAAAAGCAGCCCTCTACCACCACCCTCTGCCTTCTACCTTTGAGCCAGTTCTGGATCCAAATGGCTCGTTTTCCCTGAGATCTAAACTTGCTAATCAATTTCCCATGGGGAATCTTGTCGAACGCCTTACTGATGCCCAGATAGATCACATCTACTGCTCTGCCCTCATCAATCTTCTTTGTTACTTCTTCAAAAAACTAAATCAAGTTTCTGAGACATGAATTCCGATGCACAAAGCCATGTTGACGATCCCGAATCAGTCCTTGAATTTCCAAATACATGTACATCCTGCCCCTCAGGATTCCCTCCAACAACTTGCCCACCACCGTGGTCAGGCTCACCGGTCTATAGTTCCCTGGACTGTCTTTACCGCCCTTCTTAAACAGTGGCACCACATTTGCCAACCTCCAGTCTTCCGGCACCTCACCTGTGACTATCGATGATACAAATAACTCAGCAAGAGGCCCAGCAATCACTTCTCTAGCTTCCCACAGAGTTCTTGGTTACACCTGATCAGGTCCTGGGGATTTATCCATCTTTAACCGTTTCAAGACATCCAGCACTTCTTTCTCTGTAATCTGGACATTTTGTAAGGTGTCACCATCTATTTCCCTTCAGTCGATATCTTCCATATTCTTTTCCACAGTAAATACTGATGCAAAATATTCATTTAGTGTCTCCCCCATTGTCTGTGGCTCCACACAAAGGCCGGCTTTCTGATCTTTGAGGGGCCCTATTCTCTGAGGAGAAAGTGAGGACTGCAGATGCTGGCGATCAGAGCTGAAAATGTGTTGCTGGAAAAGTGCAGCAGGTCAGGAAGCATCCAAGGAACAGGAGAATCGACGTTTCTGGCATAAGCCCTTCTTCAGGATGCACAGTTGGGCCACAAACAAGGATAGGCTGTAAGAGTGAATGAGTGAATAAAAGACAAATCCCATCTCGCCCATGAGGAGAAAGTGAGAACTGCAGATGCTGGAGATTAGAGTCGAGAGTGTGGTGTTGAAAAAGCACAGCAGGTCAGGCAACATCCAAGGAGCAGGAAAATCAACGTTTCAGACAAAAGCCCTTCACCTTGCCCTCTCCAGTGTGTGTTGGGAAACTGCTTAACTGCTAAATCATGTCTAGTGGCCGAGTAGAGGCTGATAACAAGTTTGGAACACACAAGAAGGACCTCAGCTGAAACCTTGGATTCATGTCTCACGACAGGAGACCCAGCTACACAATACATACAAACCCTATCTCTCTCTCTCTCTCTCACACACACACACACACACACACAACACACACACGTACTCACACGGTCGAACAGACCCTCTCTGATCGACAGGCTCTCTCTCAGACACACATTGATACACCCCTCACACTCTCATTCATGCACTCACCTTCTCACACAATTATACTCCATCACACACACACTTTACCCAGCATGCGCGCACAAACACACAGGCGCTCTGTCTCATGAATTCACTCACATGTAGAAGTCTTTGGGGTGAATTGCATTTGCAGGATTATATGTTTGGAAATAGAAAAAATCTGACTCAAGACTGGGATACAGACAGACTCTAACCTCACAGCTCTCATGCGTTGTCTGACCTGAGGTGTCACCTCCCTTTATAAAACATTAAGTTACCTGGAGAATGTTACTAAAAAGAAATTCTGGGATTTACAGTTTAATGAACCGAAATCTGCAACCCATTTTAAAAGATTAAAGACTTCACAGGTTTCTTCAATATATCATTTCTGTTGCATGACACTATAATCTTTTACTATATATTCTGTGTCTTACCATCCCACTCAACAGCGAGCTGATGAAGGAACAGCGCTCCAAAACCTAGTGCTTCCAAACAAACCTGTTGGACTCTACCCTGGTGTTTCTGTCATTTTAAAACTTTGTTTCAAGTGAATACAGCACGCACCTCCCACTGTTGCCAGTAAACTTTGCAATGCCAATGAAACAATAAACCTGTAGTCCTAAAAAATTTACAATTTCGAACAATACCATCTACTCATTCACTGTTCCTTCTGAGACACGACATTGGAAACGCGGTGCTGGTGGCTGAAAGAAATGAGAAGCTGTTGGATCTCCCAGCTTTCAATGAGAGTTTAAGCCTGACTGTAATTTCCGGTAACCTTAACTGCGACCCAACTTTGTTGCAGCTTCAGATCTCCACATCACAAGGCGTACAAAAAGTAGCTTTTCTTAAAACAAAAACACCTCAACCTCAAAGTGCACACACTCACCCCCACTCCTCCAACCACACTTTTTTTTTTATTGGTCAGTTGAGTTGTCCCTTTGTAACTGGATCCTTCGTACAGCCGGGTAAAGCATGCAGCTGGGACGACTGAGTGAATCCTATTCCCCAACGGCAGTTTCTATCATTGAAAAGGACATGAGTGAATCAGGTGGGTTTTTGCCCTCTGAAAATGGTTTCATCCTTAGATTCTGAAGTTCAGATTACTGACCGAATCCCAATTCTGCCATCTGCCGCGACGGGATTCGAACCTGGGATTCCCCAGAGCTGGGTTGTCAGCGGCGCTCGGCCATCGCTCCTTCCATCCCCCCTGCGATGGCACGTGAACGCGCTGGTGCCTCCGCAGGTGGGAGGAGCAGGTGCTTACAGCAGGTGAACGGCCTCTCTCCGGTGTGGACCCACTGGTGGGTCAGCAGTGCAGCTGACTGAGTGAACCCCCTCCCGTACATGGGGCACGTGAATGGCTTCTCTCACTTGTGGACCCACTCGTGCGTCTCCAGATGGCTGATCCGACTGAAGCCCTTCCTACACACTGAGCTGGTGAATGGCCTCTCCCCGCTGTGAAGACGTCTGTGGGTTTCCAACACGGATGGGGAAGGGAATCCTTTCCCTCAGTCCCCACATTTCCACAGTTTCCCCATTGGGGGAGCTTTCCTTGTGTTGGTCTGGGTTTGAAATTACAATCAGAACGAGGACATAGTCTATCCCCACCGTCAGGGATGAGACTTTGATTCCCCCAAGCTGAGTAAATGGTGTAAAGCACTTTTCACAGTCAGCGCACTGAATCTCCCTCACTCGGTGTCTCAGTATACTTCCTGCCACACTAGTGTCCAAAATCTCTCAAGCAAACAAAAGCAACTATGTCTTCTTGATTGGAATGGCTGCTGATATTCAAGTCCCAATGAATCAAGCGTCTCTGTCAGAAGTTGATGTATCATTTGTTTTCAGATTTCTTTCGGACACGTCTTCCTGCGAAAAAAAAAACACAAAATTAGTGGTCATTTTCAGTACACTTAAACGAACATAACATAGGTGGCAGTTCGTGTAGTTTGCCAGATGCCTGCTGATCACATAATACCCAGCACACAGAAACCTGAAATCCCTCATGCAGCCAGATAGGCTCAGGTGTGTTTAGAGGAAACTTCATTCAAATATAATCTAATCTTAAACTAAATACGTGTACATATATATATCAATATGCCAATCCATTCAATGCGGCTCAGTTCCATGAGAAACTACAATTTTAATTGTGAACATGAGGAAAAAAGCAATCATTTTCCAGGGTGCAAACTGCATACGTGACAAACTGAGGGAATACACAAGGAAAATACCTAAAAGGGAGATAGAAAGTATTTGAGCACCTTTGCAGAATCTGCTCCCTCTCTGGATTCACTCCAGTTGCTACAAATAAACCTCCCTGGGGGTCAGGCAGCCCTGCATCGGGAAGCACTGGGATGGTCAACTACGACCAGTTTACATGGAGAACACATTTCCACATTAAACAGCCTCGAGGCAAACTTCCCTTCCTTCCACTTAAAGTTCAAGACCCCTCAAAGCGAAATTCCCCAGGTACGTTTGGAAGAATTTCTTCCAGGTGTTCACCAATCATTTCTATGAGCACTTTGTTAAAGTTTGAATATTGTGAGTTTTGAAAATTAGTGATTCTGAGCGAAATCACAGTTCGAAAAACAGAATGTGGGAATTTAGACAGAGTGTATTTTTGCACATCGACGATATGTCGGCACAACAGCATATGACACGACAGCAGAGAAGATCTTCTGACGTCATTCTCAAGCGCGTCTGCCACACGCCAGGTGAAAAGCTGAATACTTCTCTGGAAAAACTGCCGAGCAATGCAGGAGAATGGCACAACGGGTGCGTGTTGGGACCGTAACCCAAAAGAGAAACCATTGTCTCCTATTCATTCAACGTCGTCTTTAGCTGCTTTCCCGTATAACGGCGCTCTGTTCTGCACCTTGCATTCTCATCCGTTCCCCACAAAAGCTTCGACATCAATATTTCACAATGATATACTGGCCCAATGTGTACAGTTGAGCTGACAACCTCTGAGTGGTCTCCTGTTCTCTGTATCCTATGTTGCGGAGGGCAATGCTTGTCACTGGCCACTCGGGTGTCAGAGAAAAGCTTCGAAACAGTGGAGGGAGCCCGGTTCCTGGGGACGGGACAAACAGCAGCAGGGAGACAGAATGAGAAGCAGCTGTTCTGGAAACTCTTTGTCACGAGCAATTCTGAGAGCAATGTCAAATGTATTTCACACTAAGCATGTCTCAGCTGGCTCAAGAGGTGTGCGGTGGATGAGGACAGAGCCGCTCTTTGGCTTGTTGGTCTAGGGGCATAATTTTCCCAGAGGGTCTTTAACTGTACAGACTTGTGTGCGGTCGGGGATTCAAATCCCAGACGAGGCTGCGTCTCTTAACTTGATTTGTGCCAAAATGCCCGATTAATTTTCTCAAAAAGCACCTTCGTGAAACGTGGTTGTGCTGCCTGGAGTACGAATGGGGCAGAAAACAGGGAAGTGAAATGGTTGGAGATCGCGTTGAACAGGTTGACGTGAGTGGTGCGGTGTGTGAGGAATGTCAGCAATAAAGGTAGATTGAAAAATTGGGCCAGCTCTCCTCGAAGAACCGAAGATTTCCAAGTCAGTAGGGGCCTAGAAACAGGAAATAATGCTGTGAAAATGCTCCCATGCCTGAAAGGATCTATAGTGATTCGGCAGAGATTTAAAGTCACGAAGACGAGCGAATGCAGTAGACGAGGTTGCGGAAAATGTGCAGGTAAAGTGCTGCTTCACCTGAAAGGTATGTTCGAGCCTGGAAGGATATTCAGGAGGGAGCAGGTAAATTGTGCTTCCGAGTAAAAACACAATGTGGCAATTAAGACAGAGTTAGTATTTGCTTGTCGGCGATATGTCTGCCGGTGCGTGATGGGAGCATAAGCCAGAAGGGAAACCATCTTCCCTATTCACTCAATGTCGAGTTTAGCAGCTTTCCCGTATAACGGCGCACTGTTGTGCACCTCGCCTTCTGATCTGCTTCCCAAAAATCTTCGACGTAAATATTTCACATTGATACACAGGCCCAGTATGCAGAGTTGAGATGACACACCCGTGGAGGTCTCCGGGGTCTTCTCCTGTTCTCTGTGCCCTATGTTGAGGAGGGCAATACTTGTCACTGGTCACTCCGGTGTTAGAGAAAAGTTGAGAAAGAAAACGGTTTAATTTTCTGTCAGTAGAGAGGGCCCGGTTCCTGGAGACGGGCAAACGGCAGCAGAGAGACAGAATGAGAAGCAGCTGTTCATACAGTCATAGAGATGTACAGCATGGAAACAGACCCTTCGGTCCAACCCGTCCATGCCGACCAGATATCCGACCCCAATCTAATCCCAGCTGCCAGAACCCGGCCAATATACCTCCAAACCCTTCCTATTCATATATCCATCCAAACGCCTCTTAAATGTTGCAATTGTACCAATCTCCGCCACTTTCTCTGGCAGCTCATTCCATACACGCACCACCCCCTGCGTGAAAAGGTTGCCCCTTAGGTCTCTTTTATATCTTTCCCCTCTCACACTAAACCCTAAAGCCCTCTAGTTCTTGACTCCCCGACCCCAGGGAAAAGACTTTGCCTATTTATCCTATCCATGCCCCTCATAATTTTGTAAACCTCCATAAAGTCACCCTCCGACCTCCGACGTTCCAGAGAAAACAGCCCCAGCCTGTTCAATGTCAACTGGAACTTTACTCTGAGCAAGACTCAGCTGGTTCAAGAGGTAGGGCGGGGGCAGGGACGCCGGCGCGCCCACGGTGTGGCTCGTTGGTCCAGGGGTATGATTCTCGCTTTGGGTCTTCGTTGACGCAGACGTGCGAGAGGTCCCGGGTTCAAATCCCGGACGAGCCCAAATTTCGTGAATCGCGCGAAAGCGCTTGTTTAATTTTCTCAAAAAGCACCTTCGTAAAACGAGGTTGGGCTCCCTGGAGGACCAATGGGACAGAAAGCAGCGAAGTGAAATGATTGGAGATAGCGTTGAATAAGTTGACGTGAGTCGTGCAGTATTTGAGGGATGTCAGCGATGAGGGTCGATTGGAAATTTGGGACAGCTCTCTTCGGAGTACGGAAGTTTGAAATCTGGCCCGATTGAAGCTTTTCAAGTCATGCGAAGTCTAGACAGAGAAAGTAATGTAGTCAAAATGTTCCCACGCCTGAAAGGATCGGCAACGATTCGGCAGAGTTTTAAAGGCATGAGGAAAAGGACCGAGAGTGACATTAGGAAGAATGCTTTCGTACAGGGAGTGGTTGGGGTCAGTAAATCCCTAACTGACACTGACAAAGAGGCAGATTCATTAGACGCAAACGGGAATTTGGTGATCATGTTTAAAGTAACAATGTGCAGAATTACATGGAGAAGGCAAGAGAATGATACGAAGAGAGACCCACGTTTACATACTGTGTCGACGCAGCAAAGCGAACGTGGGCTGCATGGCGTCTATTCAGAGTGAAATCACAAGAGAATGTGGGAAGTTAGAAAAAGTTTATATTTACACAGCCTCCATACGTCTGCGCAACGCCAGAGAAGACGATAGCATTGAAGATCTTTGACATCAGTCTCGAACGTGCGTGACACGCGCCAGACGAAAGGCTGAAGGGACCTGTGGAGCGTCACGTTGTGCGTACTAGTAGAGTGGCGCAACGGGATCGTGCTGGGCCCGTAGCCCAGAGGTCGATGGATCGAAACCATCCTCTGCTATTGTTCAATACCTCCTTGAGCGACTTGCCTTTGCGATGGTCCTCTGTTTGTTAAGCACCTTGCCTTTCAAACCGTTCAAGTCAGGTGCTTTTGGAGGTCTGAGTGGTCTTCTCCTGTTCTTCGTCGGTTCGTCGGTTTCCGATGAACTGAATCGCAAAACCACTTCTCTGAGATGCCAATGAACTGATAACATTGAAACGCATGCCTTGTGGTTTCGTGCCTTCCGTGCAGTAGTTCGCCAAGTCCGTTCCGACGTGAATGACAAGACGATCCGCATGTCAGAAACCGCATCCCGGGGACAGAATGACAAGCAGATGTTCTGGAAACTCTTTGCTGCTTGCAATTCTTGGAGCAAAGTGGAATGTATTTCACACTGAGCAAGTTTCAGCTGGCTCAGAGTCTCCAGTGTACGCTGCTCTCTTTCCCGCCAGCTCAGAGAGAGAACAATAGGAGGGACAAAGGAGTGAATAACGATCCGTGTGGGAGGGTGAATAACTGTTAATGGAGACCGTTAGTGGCTAACAATAAGTAGTGTGTCGTAGCAGACTATGTGATAACAAGGGCTCGTATGTGTGTGGTAGGGGTCAAGGACATGGGGGATTTCAGGCCCTAAAGTCATGGAACTCGATCTTGAAGACCGGAGGGCTGTAGGGTTTTGAAGTGGAATATGAGGCCTTGTTCTTCCGTCTGGAGCTGAGCTTTGCTGGAACACTGCTGCAAGCCTGAGACAGAGATGCTGGCCAGGGAACATGGTGGCGTGTTAAAGTGGCAGGAAAGCCGAAGCTCAGGGCCTTTTTTTGAGGGCAGAACCGAGATGTTCTGCGAAGCAGTCATCCATTTTATACTTGGTGCTCCGTTGGGGAAACGACGCTGTGAGCAGCGAATGCAGTAGACTAGGTTGCGGCAAATGTGCAGGTAAAGTGCTGCTTCACCTGGAAGGTATGTTCGAGCCTGGAAGGATATTCTGGAGGGAGCAGGTAAATTGTGCTTCTGAGTGAAATCACGGTTCGGAAAAACAGAATGTGGCAATTTAGACAGAGTTAATATTTGTTCGTCGGCGATATGTCTGCCGGTGCACGATGGGAGCATAACCCAGAAGGGAAACCATCTTCCCTATTCACTCAATGTCGATGAGGGTCGATTGGAAATTTGGGACAGCTCTCTTCGGAGTACAGAAGTTTGAAATCTGGCCCGATTGAAGCTTTTCAAGTCATGCGAAGTCTAGACAGAGAAAGTAATGTAGTCAAAATGTTCCCACGCCTGAAAGGATCGGCACCACCCCCTGCATGAAAAAGTTGCCCCTTGGGTCTCTTTATAAATAGGCAAAGTCTTTTCCCTGGGGTCGGGGAGTCAAGAACTCGAGGGCTATAGGGTTTAGGGTGAGAGGGGAAAGATAAAAAAGATATGCACCTTCAGGGTACAATCGACTGAACACCCAGATCTCTAACTCCCCCTCGTGAGAATCAAGAGTCCTCAGTTCTGTTGAGAGGGGGAAATTGGATGTCAGTCATCTCTGTATTCGAGAATGCATCATTTTAAAAAAACTGGGAAGGGCATTCCTGACAGAAGATTCAACAGAAGGTGGCACAGAATATTCCAAGAGACACGTAACCTGGCTGTAATCTGAGCGACTAAATTCCATTTTTTGTTACGAGAGGGAATTATATTTATTGGATCATATCACGAGAATCTTGTTTTATTCCGGAACAGTCAGTAGTTAGAAGGGATTTATTCGGTTTTTTAATAGTTTAGTTCATCTGTTCACCGTTACTGTTGGATAAATAAATGGATTTTTGTTGAGTGTCAGGGATTTATTTTTAAACACTAGAGCAGGTTACACCACTTTTCACATTAAATTGACAGATTATAGGGTGATGCGATTCTCTTTGGGTGTTTCGGTTTGAGATCTCTGGTGGGGTGGGAGTTGGTGTCAGCTTTCCCTTTCTAACAGTATTGACGTGATGTCACGCTGAATGCAGCGGAGTCAATATTAATCCCAGCCTCTTGCTCTGGTTGTGGGTGAATCGCCTTAATTTGGTCACTGACTCAGAAACAACACACAGAACCAACTGCTGAAACAATGATTCACACTTCATTGCACGTAACAACTAAACTAAAAACCCTCAAGTAAGCAAGTTCAGTCTCACGGCTGCCACCCTCCCCCACCCGGATATCACCTGATTGCTGGCAGAATTTAACCGAGTTTCCATCGACAGTGCCCATCTCTGGAAGGGTCAAGGGGTTTGACGCAATATTCTTCTTCCAATACTGCTGCTGCTTGGTTCTGGAGTGAGAACGTAGAACAATACAGCACAGTTCAGACCCTTCAACCCTCGATGTTGTACCAGCCTTTTATCCAACTTGAAGATGAGACTAGCCTGCACACCCCTCAATTTACTGCCATCCATGTGCTTGTTCAGCAGTCGCTTAAATGTCCTTAAATGTATCTGACTCTCATTCCAACCCTGGAAGTGTATTACATGCACTCACCATTCAAAGTAAAAAATCTACCTCTGACATCTCCCCTAAACCTTCTTCCAATTACCTTAAAATTATGCACTGTCATTTCTGACCTGGGGAAAAAGTGTCTCGCTATTCGTTCTATCTATGCCTCTCAACACATAGTGCACCTCTATAAAGTCACCTCTCGTCCTCCTTCGCTCCAATGAGAAAGGCCCTAGCTCCCCCAACCTAAGACATGCCCTCCATTCCAGGCAGCATCGAGGTAAATCTCCTCTGTAGTCTCTCTCAGCTTACACAGCTTCCTGTTGTGGTTCTGTTCGCCGAGCTGGGAACTTGTGTTGCAGACATTTCGTCCCCTGTCTAGGTGACATACTCAGTGCTTGGCAGCCTCCTGTGAAGCGCTTCTGTGATGTTTCCTCTGGCATTTTCCCTACACATCTTTCCTAAAATTAGGTGACTAAAAGTGAACACAATATTCCAAGTGTGATCTAACCAGTACTCCATACTGCTGCAGCATAACCTTGCAGCTCTTAAGCTCAAACTCCCTGCTAATGAAAGCCAATACACCATACACCTTCGTAACAACCTTATCAACATGGGTGGCAACTTTGAGCGATCGATGGACTTGGACTCCAAGATCCCTCTGTTCCACCACATGGTCAAGAATCCTGCCTTTAACCCCATAGGTTGAACAAACAGAGGAGTTTGGTGAAGTGAGAATCATTAGATAAATGCTATTGAGCGAACTGATGGTGCTACGGGCTGGCAAATCTCTGGGTATAGGTGGACTTCATCATAGAATTTTAAAAGGTGGCTAATGAGTTCATATTTGCATTAATGTTAATTTTCCAAGATTTATTAGATTCAGGCAAGTTTTCCTCATACTGGAGAGTAACATATTTAATATTTCTGTCCTCGAAGGGAAAGATGTGGTCCCTTGAGTCTATGGCAATTAAACATTTGTTTTTGAATCAATTAAGGAGATTATAACCACCATGTCAAAAAGCTCATGGTAATTGAAAACAATCAGCATGCTAATATGAAAACGAAATGCTGTTTCACCAATTTATACATAGAATTCCGAGAGTGTGGAAAGAGACCATTTGGCCGATCAAGTCCTGCACCAACCCTCAAGTGCATCCCACCCAGATCCAGACTGCCACCCTACTCCCGTAACCCTGCATTTCGCATAGCTAATTCACCGAGCTTGTACATCCAAGGACATTACGCAATCCAGCATGGCTAATCCACCCAACCTACACATCTTTGGACTGTGGAGCCCCCAGTGGAAACTCACAAAGACATAGACAGAACATGCAAACTCCAGATAGTCGACTCAAGGCTGAAATCAAATAGTTGTCTCTGGCCGTGAGAGGGAGCCACTGTGCCACCATGCTGTCCTCAAGGAATTCTTTGAAAGAGTATGTAAATTGAAGCCTGTGGATATACTGAACTTGAATATCCTAAAGGTGTTTGGCATGTTTTCACGAAAAGCATATTGCACAGAGGAGCTCATGGTGTAAAGTATAGTTATAGAACATCAACTGACTGGCAGAAAACAGAATATGCAAAAATGGTTCTTTTGTCAAATTGGTTGTTTATGACAATGTATGGTGGGGTTCCAACAGGCATCTCTGCTGGCTCCTCAACTTTCTACAATTATATAGATGACTTACAGGAGGGGATCAAAGGTATGTGGTTACATTTGCAGGCAACACAAAGATAGATGGAGATGTACATTGTGGGGATGACATATCAATGATGCAGATTGATAGATTGGTTAAATAAATAAGCCAAACTCTTGCAAGTGGTGTACAATATGGTAAAATGCAATTTGTTACCTACTTGGAGAACAACTGCATAATTCTGAGATGCAGAGGGATCCGGGGGCCTTGCAAATAAGTCACAAGTTAGAATGCAAGCACAGCAAGTGATTAGAAAGGACAATGACATAAATGTGAGGCGATTATGCCTCAGTTACAAAGCAATGGTGGGACTACATCTTGAACACGGTGCTCAGTTTTGATATCCTTACCTAAGGAAGAATGAAAATGCATTAAAGGCAATTCACAGAAGGTAAACTAGATTGACACCCACAATGAACAGACTGTCTAATGGAAAATCATTAGACAGACAGGTCAGACTTTCAACCAGAGTTTGGAATAGCAAGGGGTGATTTGATTGAAGTTTCTATGAGCCTGAATGGTCTTCAAAAGATGGATGTTGAAGGATGTTTACTTATTGTTGTGAACGAACAATTCGACCACCCATTTATAGAGTCATAGAGATGTACAACATAGAAACAGACCCTTCGGTCCAACCCATTCATGCTGACCAGACATCCCAACCCAATCTAGTCCCAACTGCCAGCACCCGGCCCATATCCCTCCAAACCCTTCCTATTCATATACCCATCCAAATGCCTTTTAAATGTTGCAATTGTACCAGCCTCCACCACTTCCTCTGGCAGCTCATTCCATACATGAAAAAGTTGCCCCTTAGGTCGGTTTTATATCTTTCCCCTCTCACCCTAAACCTATGCCCTCTAGTTCTGGACTCTCCGACCCCAGGGAAAAGACTTTGCCTATTTATCCAATCCATGCCCTCATAATTTTGTAAACCTCTATAAGGTCACCCCTTAGCCTCCAATGCTCCAGCAGCTCAAATCCTCCAACCCTGGCAACATTCTTGTAAATAGTTTCTGAACCCTTTCATGTTTCACAACATCTTTCCAACAGGAAGGAGACCAGAATTGCACGTAATATTCCAACAGTGGGCTAACCAATGTCCAATACAGTTGCAACATGTCCTCTCAACTCATGTACTCAATACTCTGACCAATAAACGAAAGCATACCAAATGCCTTCTTCACTATCCTATCTACCTGCGACTCCACTTTCAAGGAGCTGTGAACCTGCACTCCAAGATCTCTTCGTTCAACAACACTCCCGAGGACCTAACCAATAAGTGCATAAGTCCTGCTAAGATTGGCTTTCCCAAAATGCAGCACCTCGCATTTATCTAAATTAAACTCCATCTGCCACTTCTCAGCCCATTGGCCCATCTGGTCCAGATGCTGTTGTAATCCGAGGTAACCCTCTTCACTGTCCACTGCACCTCCAATTTTGGTGTCATCTGCAAACTTACTAACTGTACCTCTTATGCTCGCATCAAAATCATTTTAGTAGATGACAAAAAGTAGAGGGCCCAGCACTGATCCTTGAGGCACTCCACTGGTTACAGGCCTCCAGTCTGAAACACAACCCTCCACCGCCACCCTCTGTCTTCTACCATTGAGCCAGTTCTGTATCCAAATGGCTAGTTCTCCTTGTATTCGTGAGATCGAACCTTGCTAATCAATCTCCCATGGGGAACCTTGTCGAACGCCTTACTGAAGTCCATATAGATCACATCTACTGCTCTGCCCTCATCAATCCTCTTTGTTACTTCTTCAAAAAACGCAATAATTTGTGACAAAGAAGGAGGGAAATTTTTTGGAAGGTTGTGCAGCTTTGGAATACTTTGTGACAGAAGATAGTGGAGGCAGGACCATTGAATATTTCTAAGGCAGAAGTAGATTAATTCCTTTGCTTAAGAAGAATCTAAGGTTATGGGGATGGATGCGAATGTGCAATGTATAACACAAAGTAATCAGCCATTATCTTCTTGGAGTGGAGCTGCTTAATGAGCCGAATGGCTTACTTCAGCTCCTAATTTGGACATTCATATATTCTGCTAGCTAGAATGACCTGAGTTTGACTAGCATATATTTCCAATAAGCCCATGTTGATTCTGCTCAGTCCAATCATTAATTTTTAACTGTCCTGTTGTTGTACCTTTTATTATAGATTCCCTGTGCTCTCTTCCTTCTTTCCAAAACAGTGGAATGACATGTGCCACTTTCCAGTTACCACTTTCCAGTGAACTAGCGTTAACCACCAAGCCCAGGGAATTTAGCTACTTTAAATCCTATTCAATTCTCTGATGCATTTTTGTTTCATACATATTACTATCCGTCAGTTCTTCATTTCTACTAGCCCCGACATTCGCCATAATTTCTGGGAGCTATTAGTATTTTCCACTGAATGACATTTCCATCACTGAACCTCTTACCAGCAACATCCTGTGATTTAAACCTGTGACCTCCTGATTCAGAGAGAAGGCTGATCCCTACTCGCAGCTGGTTTGGGTGTATGACTGTCACCAACACTGTGGCAGATTGGGAAATCCATTCTTGTTGGGCCAGTAAAAACTCAATTCACGCTGCTCAGCATCAAAGGAGTTGACAGTGTCATGACAGTGTCAGTATCAAAGGAGTTGACAGTCAGTAATTTGATTTATCTGAAACAGGTGAGATGTTCCCTGCCTCTGTGCCAAAAGCAAAGATCATGTCCAAAGAATCTGTCCCTAGTGGAGGTTTACTAATAACAATTGGAGTCCTTGGTTACTGATAGCTTATTGCTCGAGAGGTTGGATCAAGGGGACACCTATCCAGTTCTTGGTCAACTATCCACTATCCAGGGGCAGAGGGGCATCAACTTGTGCAGAAAGGAGCAGGAAGAAGCTAAACAGCATTCATGGGTTAAAGGAATGAGTGGAAAAAATGTTTAATGTCACCCAATACGACAACATCAGAACCATTTACTTTTCACCCAAGAAAGACTGATTGGAGAACTGCTAAATTATTAGAAACTAAGCACTATAAAAGGGAAAAAAAGACTTTGGAAACCAAGTACACAAATCATCAAAAGTAGCAGACAGGTACAAAAACCAATTGAAAAATACAAATAGAGGCCTCTATTACAAAGGAGATGAAATACATGGGGTTGAAAGTTATGTTTCAGTTCCAAGCATCATAGAATTCTAACATCACAGATAGACACCATTGGCCTGTCATGTCTGATAGTTGAATTCTGGTGAAGTTTCCTCGCTTTCAAACTTGTGGTGTGAAATTCTAACACCACCTCTGCACACTTCTGGAGACCTCGAGTTTACAGAATCACACCACATTCCTCTCTACCTCCTCCAGGAATAACTATTTCTCCTGAGATACTGCCAGTTCCTCAGATTACTTGGTACACCACAATACAATCCTCATGTCAGGAAGTCTCTGGTGCTGCCCCGACACCAACAGTCACCCTTGGAACTGAAGAAAATGCAGAAATCTAAGGTGCAAAGAGACTTGGTGTTCTAGTCCAGGATTCTCTCAAGGTAAACTTACAGGTTGAGACAGTAGTTAGGAAGGCAAATGCAATGATGACATTTAATTTGACAGGACTTGAATGTAAAAGTAGGGATATACTTGAGGCTTTGGAACACTCTGGTCAGGCCATATTTGGAGTATTGTGCACAGTTTTGGGCCCAAATCTCAGGAAGGATGTACTGGCCGAGGCGTGTGTTCAGAGGAGGTTCACGAGAATGGTCCCAGGAATGAACATCTGAACAAATAAGGAATGTTTGAGGACTCTGGGTCTATATTTAATGGAATTTAGAACGATGACGGGGATCTAATTGAAACCGACAGAATTCTGAACAGACTGGATGTTGGGAAGATGTTTCCTTTGGTAGGAAAGGCTAGGAGCCGAGGGCACAGCCTTAGACCAAAGGGAAGACCCTTTAGAATGGAGGTAAAGAGAAACTTCTTCAGCTAGAGTGGTGAATATATGGAATTCACTGCCACCGAAGACTGTGGAGGCCAGGTCATTGAGTACATTTAAGCTGTGAAAGATAGTTCTTGAGTATGAGAGAGATCAAGGGGTACTGGGAGAATGGGGTTAAGAAACTTATCAGCCATGACTGAATCGCAGAGCAGTCACAATGGGCTGAATGGCCTAATTTCAGCTCCTATAGTCTTATGATACACTGATGTGTGGAGGGGTGAGGAACGGGGGGAAAGAGATGAAGAGAGGAATACAATTAAGGGGAAGCTGGATACAGATGAGGGAGAAAGGAAGAGAAGGAAATACAAGAAGTGTCCATTAAATTACAGAACGCATAGGAGATCTGGCGTACAGAGGGATCTGGGCATATAGATCCCTGAAAGTGGCAAAGCAGGCAGGCACGTGGTCAAGAAGGCATACAGCACGCTTGCCTAGAGTGTAAGAGTTAGTGAGTTATGTTACAGCTATTTATTCCGGCCACATTCATAATATTGCGTGCAGTTCTGGCCAGCATGCTACCGGAAGGACGTGGATGCTCTGGGAGAGGGTGCAGAGAAGGTTCACTAGGACGTTGTCTCTCATGAAAGCAAAAATCCTCTTTGGGTTTCTTTTGATGAGCGAAAACAGGTACTAATGTGGGTCTTTTGTAAAAGCAAAGTGGCATAAAGCAAACGTGCGATAAGTGGGGGATACCAGTTTGCTGATAAGGGATGGGAAGGGGCGATGAAGAGGGGTGGCTGGAGGCTCAGGCAGAGCGAAAACACTGATAGAGGGCAATTGAGCCGACCAGCCTAGCCCTGTGCTGGAGACTCAATGGGACAGAGACAAATGTATCTATTTCAGACCTACCTGCCGGGTTTGGACAAACATTATGCTCCATCCAGGGTAAAAATGTCCTCCATCTGCTCCTGCAGATCAATTCCGTAGGGAAGGTGCTGTCAGACAGCACTGGAAGTAAAGTGGGTGCGAGAGCAGCAAGTCCGACAGAAAGGATCCTCTTGCCCCTCCCACTTCACCCACTAAACAGGGTTCAAGGTGTGACTCAGCAGCAGTAACAGCAGAATATACTGGCCCTAGTGTGTGTCCAGCAGAGATTCACACGATCGATCCCTGGAATGGTACGCCTAACACACGATGAATGGCTGATGATCCTGGAATTGTATTCATTAGCGTTCGGAAGGTTGAGGAGAGATCTAATAGAAACTTACAAGATTATGCTTGGCTTAGAAAGGGTGGATACTGGGAAGTTGTTTCCATTAGGCGGAGGAGACTAGGATCCAGGGGCACAGCCTGATAATTAGAGGGGGTCAATTTAGAACAGGAATGAGGAGATATTTCTTCAGCCAGACAGTGTGGGCCTGTGGAATTCATTGCCAGGGAGTGCAGTGGAGGCCAGGACGTTAAATGTCTTGAAGGCAGAGATTGATAAATTCTTGATTAAGGGCTATGGGGAGAGTATGGGTAAGTGGAGCTGAAATGCCCATCAGCCATGATTAAATGACAGAATGGACTCAATGGGCTGAATGGCCTTACTTCCACTTCTATGTCTTATGGTCGTAATTCATTGATGTTGACTAGATATTCTAAATTAATCTAGTCCCAAATGCCAGCACATGGCCCATACCCCTCTGAAGCCTTCCTATTCAGAAACCATCCCGATGCCATTCACATACTGTAATTGTACCAGCCTCCACCATTTCCTATGGCAGCTCATTCTTTACGCTCACTACCCTCTGAGTTAAAAAGTTGCCCTTAGGTTTCTTTTAAGCCTTTGCTCATCCACCTCACCCTAAAGCTATTACACTTTAGTTCTGGACACCCCCAAACCCAGGGGACAATATCTTGTCTATTTACCCAATCCATGCCTTTCATGATTTTATAAATGTATACAAAGGCCTTTGCCACACTCGGGAAAACAGCCCAAAACAATTCAGCTCAAACCCTCCAACACTGGCAGCATCCTTGTAAATCTTTTCTGAACCCTTTCAAGTTTCACAATGTCCTTTTGATAGGAGCGAGAGCAAAAGTGGCCTAACCAATGTCCTGTACAGCCACAACATAACCTCCCAACTCCGATACTCAGAGGATTGGGAAAGTTGTATTTTGTGGGTTTTGAAAACTGGGAAAGAATGGAAGTATAACCTGAACTTTTGAGGGTCAGTTTGGAAGGATCAACACTTCGGGAGGGGTGGGGGGGGGGCAGAAAGAAGAGAGGAGGGAAGGAAGCCAAATGTGCTGCAGCCAACACGGAGCAAGAACAGAGGATGTAAAACTGTTGCAGCCAGCTTGAAGCTGCAATGTGGATCATCGCACGTGCTGTACTTGAACCTGGTACATTTATTTGTGGGAATCAGATGCATTTTAAAAATAAAAATAAAGTATGTCCCCCTCCCCAATTGCTATCATCCGTCCCTCCTCACCCAGGTAATTAAGACACATACCTGAGTTGGCAGAGTAGATTCCCGACTTGAATTCACTCCAGTTGCTACAAGTGAACAGATTACCCCCTCCCTCTTTCCCTCCCAGGATGAGGAGTTGCCCAGAGGAGGGTGTTTCACATTGAAACTGATACGGCCACTTCCGCGTTGTGATGTCAAAAATGGGGCAGGGAGCGGGGACAGGCCGACAGCAGAACTCTGCAGCAGATGGAAGGAGAGCAGTTTGCAAAAATCCCTTCCCTTCAAAGAATCCTCACAGTGTGGAAGCAGGTCACTCGGCCCAACAAGTCCAAACCAACGTTCTGAATGGTAATTCACCCATATCCCTCCCCTTATTGCCCTACATATATCCCAGAGTAATACACCGAACTTACACATCCCTTGACACTATGGAGGGAATTTACCATGGCCAATCCACCCTTGAAGATCTGGATCCCAGGCGGGACCCCTCCGTCTCGGGATCGGTCAAAGAACGAACGGAATGCGGACTGTACAAAGCAAAGTTATCAGTTTAATAAAGCAAGGCAGTCTGACGCAATTCTGTCCAGCAACACAGAAGTTAAAGCTTCTGAGCTCCGTGGCGAAATTGCAGAATTACTTTCGAAAATTACACATCATTTACATGTTTTTTTAAGAGACAGCACAGCCTTGAAAGACCAATCAAATGTAATAATGTGACATGATTGACAGCAGGTTAGTCCAATATTTCCTAGGAAACAGATTGTTTTACTCTCAAAATCATCCCGTGCTTGCTAGTTCAAGGTTAGTTCGAATACCAAATTCATATGATTCATATTATTAAACTCCATTGTTTTCTTTTCCCCAAAGCTAACCAACTCAGCAAAGCAGCAATTCAAGTTCACAGTATCAAATCATTACCTGAAGCCATTTTAAATTGAAAAGCCATTCTGTGTAGACTTGCCATTGCCAGCATTGGTGCACAAGAAGGAACAGTTTACCTGTGCGATCCTGAGCAACCAGAGACTGTGCACCAACTATGCCAGGAAGATGTCCTCGTCTGCTGAGGGACTGAACATTACCAAGAATGACTATTGCAGTGGTCAGAGATTGAACAGTTCATTTTCAGAACAAGTCTAAATGGTCTTTACCCTGTAAAGGTGTTGTGTGCCAGTGTGATACCAGTTGTGCTATGAGCTACCCTGGTAAGCCTTGCCCCCATCCAAATAGGTCA
The DNA here is from genome assembly GCF_047496795.1 of Chiloscyllium punctatum. Classification (NCBI taxonomy): domain Eukaryota; kingdom Metazoa; phylum Chordata; class Chondrichthyes; order Orectolobiformes; family Hemiscylliidae; genus Chiloscyllium; species Chiloscyllium punctatum. The sequence goes on along the minus strand of NC_092774.1, from coordinate 59,054,717 downwards.
CACCACAAAAGAGAAGATAGGGAAATGTTATTTTTCGATTACAATTTGTTTCTTCAAAGTCACAATAGAATATTTGGCGGAGATGAAGTGGTCTGTTATGTGCTGACTTCAGCAAAAGATTCTTTGACCCCTTCTGGCACCAATGCCTTCCTAATTATGGGATGGGTGGAACTGTTCTGGGACAATAACTGCCTCTCTTACCAAAAGACCCATCTACTGAACAGCCTCAAGGAAGTCACAAAGACAGGCATGCCTCTTACTGGCAAGGTCCCTCCCTTACCTAGACTAAACCTGGTTATTATTTTGAATAAAGTAAGTACTCCTCATGCTGTAACTGTAGGAATATAGTCTCCCCTGAGTTTTGCAATAGAATGGAAGAATCCAAAAGCTCTACAAAACAGTAATATCACTCTTTGGGATATGCAGCTCTCAGTGACTTTTTTCTGTAGGAGATTTTTCAGGAATTATTAGCCATCAAAACCATACTTATATCGTTTGTGGTCTCAACCTTTTGGGTAATGAGACAACTGCTGCTTTATTGAGATCAGGAATTAAAATTTGAATTTAGGCTGTTGTTAGGAGCAACAGGTTTATGTAGATTTTTATTAACCACAAAATGGCATTTCAATTGTAAATAACATTTTAAAATAAGTATAACAAAATGGCTTTAGGTAATGATTTGACATTGAACTTGAATTGCTGCTTTGCTGAGTTGGTTGGATTTAGAAATAAAAGAGAACAATGAAGTTTGCATAATATGAACCATAAGTAATTTGGTATTCGAACTAATCTTGAACTAGCAAGCATGGGATGATTTTGCACGTAAAACAATCGGTTTCCCGGGAAATATCATTGGACTAATCTGCTGTCAATCATGTCACCTTGTTACATTTTATTGGTCTTTTGTAATTCAGGCTGCGCTGTCGCAAAAATCAATAATGCGTAATTTTCAAATGTAATTGTGTAATTTTGCCACGGAACACAGAAGCTTTTAACCTGTGTTGCTGGACAAATCTGTGCTAGGCTGCCTTATGTCATTAAGCTGATAACCTTGCTTTAGATAGACCGTACTCCTGGTGATCCTTTTGACCGATCTCGGATCGAGAGAGCCGATTGAGGGGGTCCAGACCTTCACCCTAACCTGCAGAACCCCGAACACTATGGATAAACTTACCTCGGCCAATCCACTCTAACCTGAACAACTCTGGACACTGGGGGTAAATTAGCATGGTCAACATACACTAACAAGAACATCCTTGGGCATTATCAGTAATTTAGCATGGCTGAACCCCCCCTAACCTGCACATCGCTGGACAGTCTGGGGAATTAAACTCGGCAAAGGCCGAGGTTACCACGAGGTTGGAATTCTCTCCCAGAAATGACAGTTGATGGTGCCCTCACCAAGATGGCCGCCCGCGCTCCCCGTCCCAATACAACATGCGCCTGACCCTCACAAAGATGGCGGCCGGTTGCCCGGGCAACCCGAGAGCGCCTTCGCCGGTGAAGTAAACACTGGGGCCTGTGGTGATTTTATTGGAGGCCTCAGTCCTCCCCCTAGGAGTTTATAAACTCCCCAGTCTCCCTCCTCCCGCGGTTCCCAATCCTACCCTGTCTCACTGTCTCCTCTCCCCGGGGGCAGGAGCCAGGTCTTGCCGCTCGGGCCTGGCGACCTCCCCGGGATGTTTCTGAAACCTGGTCCTGTTCTGAAGGAGGATCACCGGGACCCGAAATGATTTCTCTCGGCACGAGCTGCCGGACCTGCTCAGCTTTTCCAGCGGTTCTTATTACTTCAGCCACCGGCATCATTCTGCTCCCAAACTCAGTAACACTGCCTCAGTCCTGCTGCAGGACCTGCACTGCACATGCGCCAGCTCACAAGGGGCGGGGCCCAGGATTGTGACGTCTCCTGGGTTGAGGGGGCGTGGTTGGGGAGGCCACCAAACAATCGGTGACAATGGGGGCGGGGCGATCGTTTTGCCGGCCCCCAGCCTCCAGAAAGGGGCTATTTCAACAAGTTTCAACGTAGTGTTTTTTTAACTTTTCAGCCTGTTTTGAAATGTTACTCTGGACCTCTGGAAGGGTCAAACATTAGGAAAGTTTCAAACAGAAACAAAGGGACAGTAAAAAATATAAATAAAAATAGGTAAGTTAACTTACAAAAGAGACCTCGCACTAAATATCAAAAAGGACAGCAAAAGCTTCTGTTGGTGTGCTCAAGGGAACAGAGTCGCTGAGCTCAGTGTGGTACCTTGGAAGATGAAAACTGTGAGTTCATGGGGGAACACTGAAGTGGCAGAGATTATCTCAGTTTTTATGTTGGCAGACAACAGAACTATTCCTCATAGAATTAGCAAGTCAGAGGCTATAGAAAGGGTAGAATTTAAACAATCAACATTGAGAGGGTAAAGATACACAGCAAACTATTTGGATTGAGGACAGACAAGTCCACTGATGCTGATGGCCTACATCCTGGGTCCTGAAGGAAGTGGCAGCGGAGATAGTGAATTCATTAGTGACAATATTCCAAAAATCTGTTAACATGGGAAAGATTCATTGGGTTTATTTAAGACTGAGATATATATATGTTCCTGACTGTCAAGGGGATCAAAGGTAATGGGAAGAAAGCTGGAGAATAGAGTTGAGGAACATCTCAGCCATGATTGAATGGTGGAGCAGACTCGATGGACTGAATGGCCTAATATCTGCTCCTGTGTCGTATGATCTTATGCTTCCATTGGATTGGAAAAATGCTAATGTAACGTCTGTATTCAGAATGGGAGGGAGGCCATATGTGGGAAATTGCAGACCAGCTTGTTGAACATCTGTTATCGAGTCACAGAGATGTGCAGCACGGAAATAGACCCTTCAGTCCAACTTGACCATGTCAAAAGATATCCTAACCTAATCTAGTCCCATTTGCCAGCACTTGACTCATATCCATCTAAACCCTTCCTATTCATCTACCCATCCAGATGCCTGTTAAATGCTGTAATTGTACCAGCCTCCACCACTTCCTCTGGCAGCTCATTCCATACAAGCACACCCTCTAAATGAAAAAGTTGCCCCTCAGGTCCCTTTTACATCTTTCCCCTCTCACCCTAAATCTATGCCGACTAGTTCTGGACTTCCCCACCCCATCGAAAAGACCTTGTCTGTTTATCCTATCCATGCCGGTCATTGTTTTATAAACCTCCATAAGGTCACCCCTCACCCTCCGAACCTCCAGGGAAAACAGCTCCTGCCTATTAAGCCTCTCCCAAATGCTCCAACTCTGGAAACATCAGTGTAAATCTTTTCTGAACCCTTTCAAGGGATCAGGTAGGAAAATGGGGGTGATGAGCAGTCTTGATCGAATGGCACAACCGTCTTGATGGGCTGAATGGCCTAATTCTGCTCCTATATTTGTGAACTTTTGAACTCTGGAGCAGGCAAGACTTGAACCCGATCCAGGGTTAGGGTCACTACCTCTGTGCGACATGACATCCAGAAAAATATCAAATCCTCCCCATCGGGGAATTGCACCCCCAGTCTCCTGAGTCACAGATGGGGATACTAACCACTACACTACCGAGGATGCTGGACAGTTGCAAGATGATGGAGATAGGGTTGGAGAATAGGTGGGTGTTTCAGGAACTATTATAGACATGAAAGTGTGAATGGCATCCTTATGTACTGTGTAAAAACAAGGAGTGCAGATGCTGGAAACCAGAATCTAGATTAGAGTAGTGCTGGAAAAGCACAGCAGGCCAGCAGCATCTGAGGAGCAGGACTAAGCCAGCCAATGATCTCACCTGTGCCACACAAGCACAGTCCCCGTGGAGTGTTACCAGAGGTATGTTCAGGCTGTAGGAAGAGATCCAATTCCCGGTTTGACCTGGAATGTAATCCCCACAGGCACAGGGGGAGCAGTGATCCACTTGCTCCACATGTGGGAAGAGAATCACTGAGTCATTCAAACTCAAACACAGCATTGACTTCCTACTGGACAGAAAGGATTAAACTTCTCAGCAACAACCGCTTTAAGAAAAGTTTCATTTTTATAGTCGTAGTGAGAATCACAGTTTTCCAAACTGTGGGACAATACTAGTGATGTTGAGAGACCAGGTTTGGAATGCATGGCCGCCCAGGTAACAATGGTTGCTATGGGGCTCACAGTGATGACTGAGGGGCCTTTAGATGCTCAGTTGTTTCTGTGTTGTTGATGAGGCTTGGCCTCATGGACTGCTCTCTGAAGTCAGATTCAAAATAAGTTTTGAAAATTATGATAAAAATCATACCCAGAAAAGACAGTGAAAAACTGTTCACCATGGTAAAAGCATTGAGAATAAGAATGCAGATTTCAAATCCATTACAAGGAAGAAAATGTGATGTGAGAAAGAAATTTCACACAGTGAGTAAATAGATCTGGAAGACATCGCATGGAACAGTGGTTGAAGCAGATTCAGTTAAGAGCCTTGGAAAATTAGTTGGTGACAAGCAATGTAACAGTTTCCAAGGAAACGTCAGGAAAATGGCACAACATCAGAAAGCTCATTTAGAGAGCTGCATAGACACGATGGGCTGAATGGCCTGCTTGTGTGATTTAGTAATTCAGTGGTTCATAATTGCTTCTCAGGTCTTCGTCAGTTGTGAATGTCAAGCTAATATCTGCTATTTTGTATGGTCAGACAGATCGATGTTTTATAACTGCAGGGATTGGGACTAGGACCCCAGGTATTCACAGTATGTGTCAATGATTTAGATGAGGGAACGAATTGGAATATGTCACAAATTGCAGATGACACGAAGCTGGGTGGAAGGGTGAGCTGTGAGGAGGATACAATGTTATTTGGACAGTCTGAGTGAGTGGGCAAATGTATGTCAGATGCAGTTAGTGTGGATAAACGTGAGGTTATCCACTTTTCTAGCAAAAATAGGAAAGCAAATTATTTGAATAACTGTAACCTGGGGGAGATGGGAAGGTTCACCAAGAACTAATCCAAGATGGAGGACTGGAAAATTTGTGGCTGTAAGAGCTGCTCCTGTTTTGAGGTATTTTCAGTGTTGGAGGCGATTTCCTTGAATTCCAGGAGCAGCAATTAATGTTTGAACGCTGTTGCATTGTTTTGGAACTTTAGACTAAAAAAAATCAACACAACAGCACTTTCAAAATGGAGAAAGACAGCCAAAGGCAGCGAGCACATGGTCTGTAAGGGAGAGAAAGAGAAAGAAACCTATACTACTAACGAATACAGCAGTAAATATGCATAGTTACTGCCTTTGCTTTTTTAAATCATGTATCTCTGGACATCTTGAAAAAATTAACAAACAACAAAATTCACAGCTGATCTTGGAGGAACATGTGTAGGAGAGCTCACAGCACAGGAACAGATTAGTGCATAGTTTTTAATGTGTACCTTGCTGTAGGTCTGCAGTAGTGAATAGAGTAGGTTCTTTCTTGATTATATGTTTTGAGATTTTAGAAGTTCACCAGCGAGTCCACAACAGGGAATGGCCAATCACCTGCTCCAAGCACAGGAAGGGATTCATTAATTCTTCCAGCCTGCAGACGCACTTGCGGGTCCACACCAGGTACAGCATGGTGTACCTGCTCACCTGCTCTCAGTGCGGGAAGGGCGTCACCTCCTCCTCCAACCTGCGGAGGCATCAGTGAGTTCATGTGCCATCACAGGGTGATTGAAGGAACAAGGGCCGAGTGCCATTATCGACTGGACTATCAATCCAGTTCTAGGGACTCCTCGGGACTCCTGGGTTTGAATCCCACCACAGCAGATAGCGGAATTGGAATTCAGTCAGAAATCTGGAGTTCAGAACCTAATGATGAAATCATTTTCTGGTGAAAGAAAACCATCTGATTCACTCATGTTAGAGTCTGTCTGCAACCCAATCTTGAGTCAGATTGGTTCTATTTCCAAAGTAGGGATTTATAACATATCACATGGATTGACTGCCTGAAGATTGTGTGCTTTTTGACAAAATATAATGTATCTGCAAATAAAATGCTGCAATTGCAATTTCACCCCATAAACTGATGTGTGTGTGTGCATGAGAGCGTGTGTGTTCGCATATGAGCATGCTTGGTAACGTGTGTGAGTAATGGGTTACAAGCCTGTGTGAGTGGGGTCACTTATAGTGTGACATGAAACCAAGGTCCCTGTTGAGGCCATCCTCATGGGTTCTGTACTTGGCTATCAGTTCTACAACACACATAGGAGAGCGCAGTGTGGGGCCTGTCTTTCAATTTGCAGAAGGTGGGAGGTTCTGGATACTGTGATCCAGGGCAAACACATCCTGGAGGACATTCGTTCAGAGAGATGGAGCTGGAAGCCAGGCTGCAGACATGTTGAGGGTAAAGCGGGAAAGTTAACCAGGCACTTTATTCTGGGAGACGGTCATTCCCTTTTGTTTGCATCAGTGGACAGGGTCAGGAGGGTGTAAGTGCAGGTCTGGCAGATAAAGGGGATCTGATAGAGGACGGCAGGTGGTAGGAGCTAACTGGTTGGGCAGTGGGAGTAAAAACAACATTGGGGAGGGGGAGGTGGTGGTAAGGGACAGAACAGTGACAGGGATGATCTCCGTTCTCTGCACTTGTCAGCAGGAGCACAGATGGCATTGGTGTCTGTTTGGTGCCAGGATTCAGGAACCGATGTGCTCAGGGCTGAAGAAGTGCGAAAGGGAGGTTGCAGTGGGTGTGGTCCAACAATGTCAGGAGGAGATAGCCTCTGCTGAGGGCACATGGGAAGTTCGAAACGACTAGGACAAAGCAGAACATGAAAGCTCTGGGCAGCACGGTGGCTCAGTGGTTCGTACCACTGACTCACAATGTCAGGGACCTGGGTTCGGTCCCACTCTTGAGCAGCTGTCTGTGTGGACGTTAACACGTTCTCACCCTTCTGTCTGCGTGAGTTAACTCTGGGTGCAGTTCAGGGTGGATCGACCGCGCTAAAGTGTCCACATATGTGCAACTGAGGGTCGGTTAACCATGGGGAACTGCAGGAAAAACGGGTGGGTCTGGATGGGATACTGTTTGGAAGGTCAGTATGAATTTTATGGGCCAAATGGCCTGTCAGGATTATATGATTCTACTGCATTAGCCAAGCATCTATTGAGAAACAATTGCCTCAGGTCTGCTGTGGGTGGAGTGGGTTCCAATTCATGAGACACTGACACCAGTCCTGAGGAAGGTGGGATTTGTGCTGTCAGTCCCCCAAACTTTTGGTCCCCGTCCACTCTCTCTCCTCACACTCTGCACCTACCAATTATCTGTGCTCAGCCGCCTTCTCTCTCTTCCCCTCATTTTCTGCACCCCACCCTCTGTCCCCTGTCATTTTCTCGCTCTCTCTCTCTACCCCCACTCCCCTGTCCATTCTCCGCCCCTTCTTCCATTCCATACTTTCTTGTGCCCTCTTTGAGTGCTGTATCTCTTTTTCGATAGTGATGACTCTACCTGGAAGACAGGGGTGCGCAAGAAATGGCTGATCTTTAAAATTAAGTACAGCTAAAATGATATATTCAGAAACATTGTTAACATCGAAAAGCATATTAATTTATTTTTTTGAAAAGCTGCAGTCATGTTTCTGAAACTTGCATTGAAATAGACGCGTAGAGTCATACAGCACAGAAACAGATCCTTCAGTCCAACTCGCCCATCCCCTCCAGATATCCTAAATTGATCTAGTGACCCATTTGACAGCATTTCGCCCATATCTCTCTCACACCTTCCTATTCAGATACCCATCCTGACCCCGATGCCTTTCAAATGTTGTAATTGTACCAGCCTCCACCACTTCCTCTGGGCAGCTCATTCCATACACACACCACACTCTACATGAAAGTTACCCCTGAGGTCCGTTTTAAATCTTTCCCCTCTCACCCTTAACCTATGCCGTCTAGTTTTGGACTTCCTCTAACATGGGGAAAAGACATACAAAGCCGGACGAAATTCAAAAGGAATAAAATGTCGGTCCACAGGGAAAAATAAAATTGTGGCTGCAGCTTTTTTTTCTCCTACTGACATTTGGACGCTTAAAATCTGTCAGTCAAGCCAGCACCTCCACAGAGCGTACTGCGCATGCTTCTCGGTGTGAGCGACAACTGCGCATGTACTGCGGTGTCAGCAACAACTGCGCATGTACTGCGGTGTCAGCAAAAGCACTGAGCATGCTCGTCGCTGTCCGCGGAAACGGCGCTTGGCTTTCTTCTGAAGGACCAATGGTGAGACCCGGAGGACCGGAAGGAGCCTGGTCCTCCTGCCATTCAGAACAGCCTCTTTGTCTGAACGTGGAAGTTGGGCTGTGAGTTTCTGAAGCTGCTGTTGTTCCTCTCTCTCTTTGAATGAAGGTTGAGCTTCACCCCAGACTGCAACTCTGTCCAACATCTGTGGGTACGGCATTCTCTTTTCTCACCCACTTTTTCATTTCTTTTTCGTTCTGGGATTCAGTAGCTGATTTGCACGAACTGAAGGGAAAGGGAGTGAATCCAGGGAGGGGACAGACTCTGGAAAAGTTGGTCCAGGTCTGTGTCTCAATTGGCAAACGCACAACAAATGCAGTGCCACAATGTAAAGTTAAAGCCTCTTGCTTTAAAAAAAAGGCAGAAAGGAGGTGCATGGTTTAAATGATAATATATTGGTAGGTGGAGAAAGTGAGGACTGCAGATCAGAGTCAAGTGTGGTGCTTGTAGAGCACAGCAGGTCAGGCAGCATCCGAGGAGCAGGAGAGTCGACGTTTTGAGCACGAGCCCTTCATCAGGAATGATGTGTGGATGTACAAAGGGACCTCAGTGTCCTTCTACACCAGTCAATGCCAGTTGTAAGACAGGTGCAGCAAGCAATCAGCAAGGCAAGAGGAATTGAGTTCAGAAATGGGGATGACTTCCTGTAATTAGGGGGGTCATTGAATATATTCAAGGCTGAGGTCATCTGACTTTTGAACAACAAAGAAGTGGATGGTTATGGGGAAAGCAAGAAAATGGTTTTGAGACCATTACAGAATCATATAGCACAGAAATAGACCATTCAGTCCAACTAGTCCATGCTATGTTCGCAAACTAAACTAATCCCATCTGCCAGTGTTTGGCCCACATCCCTCTGTCACAAAGCTGGTCCTTCTTCTCAAGGATACCGTGTCCTTGGTCTTTTTCAGAGAGGTGGTAAAGTGGCCCCGGACTCCAAAATGGATGGTTTAGTACAGAAATGAAAAAGGTATTCGTTGGCTTTTTTGTTTATATGTCAACAGATGAGACTTTAGGCCCAAGCTTTTATGTTTTTGAAGTGACCTGCATAATGAAAGACGAGTGATCTGTTGTGAAAGCTCAGGCCTTGTTTGAGTGAGTTCAGCAGTGGACTGTGCAGAAAGGTTGTTAAACTCACTCTCGTTCTGCTCTTGTAACTTCGACCTATCAGCCTCTGTTTCAGTTTTACTGTATGTTTAAGGGGTTTGTTTATTGAGACTGTTGTGTACATTTGGAACAGCATAATTAAGTCTAGTTTAGACAGACTGAGTTCTGTAGGTATTCTATATTCTGTTCTTTGTGTTTCCTTCTGTATTCTTGTGAATACATTTATCTGTTTTAAATCCTGGTAGTCAACCTAGCTAACTTTGGGTAATTTTCACTGTGCACTTACTGAAACAAATAGCAAAGTTACGGTCTGCGCTGCCTGCTTAAGAATGTTTTGAGTGGTCTGGCCTAGTCCATAACACGTCCAAACCTTTCACATTCATGTCCTTATCCAAATGTCTTTTAAACATTGTAACTGTACCTGTGTCCCCGCTTCCTCTGAACATTCATTCCACATACGAACCATTATCTATGGGAAAACAAAGGTGTTCCTCCTGTCTTTTTTAAACCTTTCTCCACTCACCTTCAAAATTTGCTCCCTAACCTTGAAACCCCCACTCTAAGGAAAGGAGACCCATCATTCACCTCATCTATACCCCTCATGACTTTATAAAGCTTGATAAGATCACCTCTCAGCCTCCTATGCTCCAGTAAAAAAGGTCCCAGCCTATCCACCAAGATGGAGGTATATTCATATCCAGTTCAATGTTGGTGCAGGCTTGAAAGACCAAATGGCCTACTCCTGCTCCCAATTCTCTCACTATGTCCAGGACAGCAAGAGACCATAAGACCGAGGAGCAGAAATTAGGCCATTCAGCCAATCAGGTCTGCTCCACCATTCAATCATGGCTGACAAGTTTCTCAACCCCATTCTCCAGCTTTCTCCCCGCAACCCTCAATATCCTTGATTCACAAGAACCTATTTATCTCAGTCTTGAATATACTCAGTGACTTGCCCAACACAGTCTCTGTGGCAATGAATTCCATAGGTTTCGCACTCTCTGACTACAAAGGTTTCCTCTTTATCTGCATTCTAAAAGGTCTTCCCTTTACTCTAAGGCTGTGCCCTTGGGGCCTAGTCTCTCCTACCAATGGAAACATTTTCCCAACATCCACCCTGTCCAGGCCAATCAGTATTCTGTATGATTCAATTAGATCCCCCTAGCGTGGGCTGTAAATCAGCGTAAACCAGACCCTTCAGGATGAGGGACAGCACGGATTAGGTTCAGCAAAGTGAGAATGGAGGGAGAATGTCTGGGATGGAGATTTTCAGCGTTTAGGAAATAAGAGAGGAAAGAAAGTTCAATCTAAATTAGAATTGAATGGATGGGCTGATGGGCCGAGGAGTGGCAGATAAAGTTTCACTTAGATAAATGTGAGGTGTTGCATTTTGGAAAGGCACATCAGGGCAGGATTTACACACTTAATGGTAAGGCTGTGGAGAGTGTTCCTGCATCAAGAGACCATGGTGTGCAGATTTGTAGTTCTGTGAAAGTGGAGTCACAGGTAGACACGGTAGTGAAGAAAGCGTTTGGTGGCGCTTGCGTTTATTGAGCAGAGCATTGAGTACGGGAGTTGGGAGTCATGTTATGGCTGTACATGACATGAGTTAGGCCACTTTTGGAATACTGCATTCAGTTCTGGTCTCCTATGTTAGAAAGATGTTGTGAAACTTCAAAAGAGTTTGGAAATGGTTTACAAGGCTGTTGCCAGAGTTGGAGGGTTTGAGTTATAGGGAGAGGCTAAAAAGACTGCGGCTGTTTTCCCTGGAGCGTAGGAGGCTGAGAGATGACCTTATAGAGGTTTATAGGGGCATGGATAGGAGTCCAAAATGAGGGAGAGAGAAAAAGAAATTTACATTGCAGTGAATCTGCACAGTTACTGAACATTGCAGTGCATCTGGGAAAGGTTAATGAACAGCAAAATTCACAGCTGACCATGGAGGAACCTGTGTGGGGGAGCTCACAGAACAGGAACAGAGAAGTGTATAGTCTTTAATGTGTAACTTAGCTGTAAGTCTGCAGTCGTGAATGGAGTGGATTCTTTCTTGATTATATGTTTTACTGACATCTGTCTCTTGATTAAATTTTAAAAATATAAATCACAAGTACTGTGTTAGCCCGGAGCACATTTTTAGAGCAAAAAGATGGTGCTATTTTCTGGGTCTGTAGATTGTGAAGGAGCAAAGGTGGCCTTTATGAGAGTGATATGCTCTTCGACAATAGACAATAGATGCAGGAGTAGGCCATTCAGCCCTTCGAGCCTGCACCGCCATTCAATATGATCATGGCTGATCATTCCCAATCAGTATCCTGTTCCAGCCTTATCTCCATAACCCTTGACTCCACTATCTTTAAGAGCTCTATCCAATTCTTTCTTAAATGAATCCAGAGACTGGGCCTCCACTGCCCTCTGGGGCAGAGCATTCCACAGAGCCACCACTCTCTGGGTGAAGTAGTTTCTCCTCATCTCTGTCCTAAATGGTCTCCCCCGTATTTTTAAGTTGTGTCCTCTGGTTCGGCACTCCCCCATCAGCGGAAATATGTTCCCTCCTGCCAGAGTGTCCAATCCTTTCATAATCCTATACGTTTCAATCAGATCCCCTCTCAGTCTTCTAAACTCAAGGGTATACAAGCCCAGTCACTTCAGTCTTTCCGTGTAAGGCAATCCTGCCATTTCAGGAATTGACCTCGTGAACCTACGCTGCACTCCCTCAATAGCCAGAATGTCTTTCCTCAAATATGGAGACCAGAACTGTACACAGTACTCCAGGTGTGGTCTCACCAGGGCCCTGTACAGCTGCAGAAGCACCTCTTTGCTTCTATACTCAATTCCTCTTGTTATGAAGGCCAGCATGCTATTAGCCTTCTTCATGACCTGCTGTACCTGCATGCTTGCCTTCATTGACTGGTGGACAAGAACACCCAGATCTCTCTGAACAGCCCCTTTACCTAATTTGATACCATTGAGGTAGTAATCTGCCTTCCTGTTCTTGCCACCAAAGTGGATAACCAGACATTTATCCACATTAAACTGCATCTGCCATGCATCTGCCCACTCACCTAACTTGTCCAGGTCACCCTGTAATCTCCTAACATCCTCATCACATTTCACCCTACCACCCAGCTTTGTATCATCAGCAAATTTGCTAATGTTATTGCTGATACCATCTTCTATATCATTTACATATATTGTAAAAAGCTGCGGTCCCAGCACGGATCCCTGCGGTACCCCACTGGTCACTGCCTGCCATTCCGAAATGGAGCCGTTAATCACTACTCTTCCTGTCAGATGTGGGAGATTGGAGAAAGTATCCATGTTACTGGTGATTATGTCTGCAGTAAGTGTGTTTGCTTGCAAATCCTATTGGATTGTGTGGATAAGCTGCAGCGACTCAATGATAGGAAGGGAAAAAAGCCGCAGCTACAGTCAGGGTGATGGGTTAACTCCAGGAAAGGTAGGAGGGGTAGGCAGGTAGTGTAGGAGTCTTCTGTGGCTGTCCCCATTTCAAACAAGTCTGCTGTTTTGGAAAATGTAGGGGGTGATGGTCTCTCAGGGAATGTAGCACGAACAGCCAAGTTTCTGGTCTCGAGACATGCTCTCATGCAATGAGGGGTACGTCGGGTTCCAAGTGATCAATTGTGATAAAGGGCTCTCTAGTCAGAGATACAAACTGACGCTTCTGTGGTTAGCAGCGAAAAATCAGAATGGTGTGTCGCCTCCCTGGTGCCAGGATCAAGGATGTCTCAGAGAGGGTGCAGAATGTTCTCAAAAGGGAGAGGGACCGGTTGGAGGTCATTGTACACATTGGAACCAATGACATAGGAAGGGAAAAGGATGCGATTCTGAAGGGAAAGTGTAGAAAGTCAGGCACAAATTAAAAAAAAGAGGTCATAGAGTCAAGAAAAATCTGGATTACTGCCAGTGCTATGAGCTCGTGAGGGTTGGAATAGAGAGGATAGAGCAGATGAATGCATGGCTGAGGAGCTGGTGCATGGGAGAAGGGTTCACATTTTTGGATCATTGGAATCTCTTCTGGAGTAGATGTGACCTGTACAAGAAGCCTGAATATTGAAAGAGAGCTAATATACTGGCTGGGAAATTTGCAAGAGCTGCTCGGGAGGAATTAAACTAGCAAGGTGGGTCCGTGGGGAGGTACCCAGGGAAATAGTGAGGAAAGAGATCAATCTGAGACTGAGACTGGTACAGTTGGGAAAGGGAGTGAGTCAAACAGTCAGGTCAGGAAGGGACAAAGCAGAGAGCAAGGTAGGGCGAACAAATTAAACTGCATTTACTTCATTGCAAGAGGCCGAACAGGGAAGGCAGTTGAACTCAGGGCATAATTAGGAAGATGGGATATGGTATCATAGCAATTACAGAAACGTGGCTCAGGGATGGGCAGGACTGGCAGCTTAATGTTTCAGGATACAAATGCTACAGGAAGGATAGAAAGGGAGGCAAGAGATGAGAGGGAGTGGTGTTTTTGATAAGGGATAGTATTCCTGTTGGACTTAAGGAGGATATTCCTAGGAATACATCCAGGAAGGTTATTTGGTTGGAACTGAGAAATAAGGAAGGGATGATCACCTTATTGGGATTGTGTTGTAGACACCCTCATGGTCAGTGGGAAATTGAGAAACAAATTTGTATGGAGATTTGAGTTACCTGTAAGAGTAATAGGATGGTTATTGTTAGGATTTTAACTTTTCAAACATAGACTGGGATTGCCATAGTGCTACGGGTTTAGATGGAGAGCAATTTGTTAGAAACGGACCTAAGGGGCACGTTTTCATGCAGAAGGTAGTGTGTGTACAAAGCTGCTAGAGGAAGTGGTGGGTGCTGGTACAATTATGACATTTAAAAGGCACCTGGATAGGTATATGAATAGGAGGGGTTTAGAGGGTTATTGGCCAAATGCTGCCAAATGGAACTAGATTAATTTTGGATATCTGGTCGACATGGATCAGTTGGACCAAATGGTCTGTTTCTGTGCTGTGTCTCTCTCTGACTCTGGCTTGCCACTAACATTTGCCACGTCTCTATGTTCAGTTTCTTTCTGGTGTCGGTGTCAATACCTTGTTGTCTCATTCCGACCCCACCTCCCCCCGGATTGACAATGATGACTTTTGTAATCTCTTTTTACATACTATCTGAAGACGGAAGTTTCAAAATCAACAGCTTATGCTTGACTCTCCTGCTCCTCGGATGCTGCCTGACCTGCTGTGTTTTCCAGCGCTACACTTTTCAAATCTGATCTCCAGCGTCTGCAGTCATAATTTTCACATCAATGTCTGACAGTCACTCAATCCATCGGGACAGCAAAGATTTTCAACTCTGATTCTGTGAAATGGAGCAATGCTTTTTGGTTCCTGTTTCATAACGTTTTCAGCATCAGTGGGACTGGATGAGAGACCCTACTGTTGCAGTGCACTGAGTGTGGAGCCAGAAACAGTTATACAGCCTGGAAAGAGGAATTCACACCGGGGAGGGGCTGTATACACGTTTGTGTGCGGCTGAAGTTTCAGCCATGGAGAAACCCGAGGAATCCTGCCCCATGGAGAAACCGTGGAAGTGTGGCGACTGTGGGAAATGCTTCAGTTTCCCGTCTGCCCTGGAGTCTCATCGGTGCAGTCACACCGGGAAGAGACCATAAGACCATAAGACATAGGAGTGGAAGTAAGGCCATTCGGCCCATCGAGTCCACTCCGCCATTCAATCATGGCTGGGCATTTCAACTCCACTTACCCGCATTCTCCCTGTAGCCCTTAATTCCTCGACACAACAAGAATCTATCAATCTCTGCCTTGAAGACATTTCGCGTCCCGGCCTCCACTGCACTCTGCGGCAATGAATTCCACAGGCCCACCACTCTCTGGCTGAAGAAATGTCTCCGCATTTCTGTTCTGAATTGACACCCTCTAATTTTAAGGCTGTGTCCACGGGTCCTAGTCTCCTCACCTAACGGAAACAATTTCCTAGTGTCCACCCTCTCCAAGCCATGTATTATCTTGTACGTCTCTATTAAGTCTCCCCTTAATCTTCTAAACTCCAACGAATACAATCCCAGGATCCTCAGCCATTCCTCATATGTTAGACCAACCATTCCAGGGATCATCCATGTGAATCTCCGCTGGACACGTTCCAGTGCCAGTATGTCCTTCCTGAGGTGTGGGGACCAAAACTGGACACAGTACTCCACATAGGGCCTAACCAGAGCTTTATAAAGTCTCAGTAGCACAACGGTGGTTTTATATTCCAACCCTCTTGAGATAAGTGACCACATTGCATTCACTTTCTTAATCACGGACTCAACCTGCATGTTGACCTTTAGAGAATCCTCGACTAGCATTCCCAGATCCCTGTGTACTTTGGCTTTACGGATTTTCTCACCGTTTAAAAAGTAGTCTATACTTTTATTCTTTTTGCTAAAATGCAAGACCTCGCATTTGTTCACATTGAATTCCATCAGCCATTTCCTGGACCACTCTCCCAAACTGTCTGGATCCTTCTGTAGCCTCCCCACTTCCTCAGTATTACCTGCCTGTCCATCTAACTTCGTATCATCGGCAAACTTCGCTAGAATGCCCCCAGTCCCTTCATCCAGATCATTAATATATAATGCGAATAGCTGTGACCCCAACACTGAACCCTGCGGGACACCGCTTGTCACCGGCTGCCATTCCGAAACCATTCCCCTGCCCAGAGTGCAGGAAGGGCTTTACCAGCTCCTCCAACCTGCTGGCCCACCAGTGGATCCATACTGCGGAGAGTCCATTCTCTTGCCCCGCGTGTGAGAAGAGCTTTGCCCATTCCTCTACCCTTGTGGCCCACCAGCAGGTCCACACTGGGGTGAGATCATTCCCCTGCCCTGAATGCGGGAAGACCTTCAGAAAATCCTCCCACCTGCTGACCCACCGGCGGGGCTACACCGGGGAGAGGCCCTTCATCTGCCCTGAATGTGGGAAGAGCTTTAAACGCTCCTCTGACTTGCTGGACCACCAGCGGGTCCACACGGGGGAGAGACCGTTCAGCTGTCCTGAGTGCAGGAAGGGCTTTACCCAGGCCTCCAACCTGCTGAGGCACCAGTGGGTCCACACCGGGGAGAGGCTGTTTGCCTGCCCCAAGTGCAGCCGGAGGTTCACGTTGTCCAGTAACTTGCAGAGACACCAGAGGGGGCACCAGCAGATTCCGCTAGTGACACTGATGTGGGTCACCCCCAGGACTGAACCTCCTGCCTGTTCTGACAGTGGGTGCAGTGGGACCATCAGCGAGCTCTCTTTGTTTTCTGCGAGACAGCACCCCCACATCCCTCCCATCTTCCCCCAACCCCAGGTTGGCTCACGGGCAGCACAGTAGCTCAGTAATTAGTGCCACTGTGTCACATCGCCAGGGACCAGGGTTCGATTCCACCCTCAGGGTGACTGTCTTTGTGAAGTTTGCACATTCTCCCCCCATGTCTGCAAGGGTTTCCTCTGGGTGCTCCCACAATCCAAACATGAGCAAGTGAATTAGCCAAGCTGAATTGTCCCAGTGTGTTCAGGGATGTGTAGGTGCAGTGTATTGTTTAGGGGGTAATGTAGACTAATAGGGTAGGGGAATGGGTCTGGGTGGGTTACTCTTCAGAGGGTCGGTGTGGACTTGTTGGGTTGAAGGGCCTGTTTCCCTGTAGGGATTCTGTGAGCTTTGCTTGCAGTGCTGCTCACTGAGCCCAGAACTGCACGTTCCCACTGAAGTGATTCGCACAAACCTCAGATGGCATCCAAACCAATGTACCAAACTAAAGGGGTAGCCATGGGCACCCACATGGGACCCAGCTATGCCTGCCTCTTTGTCGGGTACGTGGAACAGTCCATTTTCCTTAGCTACACCTGTTCCTCCAGTACATCGATGACCATATTGGTGCCACTTCATGCTCTCACAGGAGTTTGAACAGTTCATCATCTTTATCAACACCTTTCACTCCGACCTCAAATTGTCCTGGACCATCTCCCTTTCCAAGACCTCTCCATCTCTGGCAACCGACTAACCGTGGACATCTACTACAAGCCCACCGACTCCCACAGCTAGCGAGATTACGCCTCCTCCCACCCCACCTCCTGTAAAAACTCAATCCCTTATTCCCAATTCCTCCGCCGCATCTGTTCCCAGGATGACCAATCCCATCGTAGAAAATCCCAGAGGGCCTCCTCCTTCCAAGTTCGCAATTTCTCTTCCCACGTGGTCGACAATGCCCTCCAGCACATCTCCTCCACATCCTGCAACACCGCCCTTGAACCCCACCCCTCCCAATGGAACAAGGACAGAACCCACCCTCCACCGTCCTCACCTTCCACCCCACCAACCTCCGGATACATCACATCAGCCTCTGCTCCCTACAAACGGACCCCACCACCAGGTATATTTTTCTCTCCTCACCCCTATCAGCATTCCAGAGAGGCCATTTCCCTGCGACTCCCTCGCCAGGTCCATGCGCCCACAACCAGCCCACACCCCATTCCCGGCCCCTTCCCCGCCACCACAGGAAGTGTAAACCATGTGTCCATACCACTCCTCTCACCTCCATCCAAGGTCCCAAAGGAACCTTCCACATCCAACAGAAATTTACCTCGACCTCCACCAGTGTCATCCACTGTATCCATTCCATCCAATGTGGTCTTCTCTACGTCGGGGAGACAGGACGCCAACTTGTGGATTGTTTCAGAGAACCACTCTGGGATACCCACAAACCCCACCGCCCTGTGGCTGAACACTTCAACTCCCCCTCCCATTCCATCAAGATCATTGAGGTCCTGGGCTGTCTCCATCGCCAAACCCTTACCACCTGACGCCTGGAGGAAGAACACCTCTTATTCCACCTTGGGACCCTGCAACCACATGGGATCAATGTGGAATTCAAAAGTTTCCTCATGTATCCTCCTCCTCCTCCTCCTCTTTTTCCCCCCCCCCCCACCTTATCACAGCCCCAAGCCTCCACTCGCCCTCCTGACCTGTCCATCACCTTTCCCATCTATCCGCCCCACCCTCCTCTCCGACCAATCATCTTCATCTGCTTATCACATTCTCAGCGACCTTCTCCCCAACACCACCCCCCTTCCATTTATCTCTCAGCCCTCCCGGCCCACAAGCCTCATTGCTGATGAAGGGTTTATGCCCTAAACGTCAATTCTCCTGCTCCTTGGATGCTACCTGACCTGCTGTGCTTTTCCAGCACCACACTCTCGACTCTGTCCGCCGATGTTGTCAGAGATATAGGACCTGCTCCAAACTGATCCACAGTCCAGTTGATGGGACAGGAAACCGCTTCCTTTCTCGAGACCAGTCTCCCAGAGAGAACTTGCTGGCTAACTGACGTACTGAACTTCACAGTGCCCCACTGCTCTCAGTTATCTGGAAGGGGTCCACACATGTGCCTAAGGTGCTGCTCGAGACCTTTAATATCTCTTTGGGATTGATCCCCATTCATTTGAGGCTGTGTAGTCATACAGTCTGGAAACAGACCGTTCAGTACATGATCCCCAACTAAACTAGTCCCACCAGCCGACTCCTGGCCCTTATTTGATAGTCATAGTCATAGAGATGCACAGGACGGAAACAAACCATTTAATCCAACTCATCCATGCTGACCAGATATCCTAATATAATCGTACCGAAGGATGCAGGATTAAGAGTTCTCTTTGGCAAGAGACCTTAACAAGCTGTAGTAATGGACTCAAAGTATGCGATCATATTTCATCTCCATATTTTAGAGACATGGTAACTCGATTTAGCCTGTCTACAGTAATATATATAAAGAGGAGGGAATCATAACACAGATAATGGAAAAATAAATCAGGAATGGAAGGGGTGGGGGGGAATGGTAGCTAAAATACAGTGAAATGGGGGGATTTCATTCCAACCTAATTTAGAGGTATGTATGAAAATATAGAGACTGCAGTACTGAACATGACAGTAAAATGTCCCTTTCAGAAAGTAGCATGTGCAAGAAATCAGACAGGTACATAAAATCCTGACAGTGCAGAAAGAGGCCATTTGTCCCATTGAGCCTGCACTGACACACGAAAGACCATCCCACCCAGGATCATCCCATTCTCCTGCATTTAGTATGACTAAGCCACATAACCTACACATCACAGAGCGATTTCGTATGGTCAATCCACCTAACCTGCACATCTTTGGACAGTGGAAGGAAACCCATGCAGACAGGGAGAACATGCAAACTCCACACAGACACTCACCTGGAGGCTGGAATTGAACCTGGGTCCCTAGTGCTGTGAGGTAGCAATGCCAAGCACTGTGCCACCCCAATATGATATCAAATTTAAACAAATGCTCTAAGCTGCAAATTTGTCCATGTGAAGAAGTTACTGCAAATGATTTGAAGCTAGATCCATATGAATTGTGTTTTGGGAGAGATCCAGAACATATTTCATTAATGATTGAAAATCTTTGACCTTTGGAATGGTCTGCGAGAGAGTGTGTTGGAGTCAGATTCAATTATGGCATTCAAAAGATAGTTGGATCATTAAACTGAAGAGGAAAGTAATCAGTGTTCGGTGAAGAGTAACACTGGATACTGTGGTGATAATAATTAGGTCAGTCAGGTGAGTTCCCTTATTGGGGGTGATCACCTGCTCTTAACATTTCACTTCAATAACCTTTCGGTTCCCAATATCTGTCGGGCGCTTTCTCTGTTCAAGTGTCTACTCGAGTGACTCAGTGTCAAATTTTGTTTATGAATTGTTCCTCTGATATCTCATTAAAGGGGCTATGATATTAACAGTGGTATCTAAATAGTTATGGGTCACAATGTGCTCAAGTGAGAAAGAATAAACTGACCATTCTTAAATAATCATTTTTAAACCATGGAAATAAAATTAATGTTTGGAAAATATACAACTTGTCATGTATGAAGAAGATCAGAAATAGGAATGGGAATAGGTAATTGACTGTTGAGATGCTCTGTCTTTCATCACCATCCATGGCTGGTCATTTATCTGAATTCTCTTTCCTGCACGTTTTGTTTTCCATGTCTTCACCTGATGAAGAGGCTACGCTCCAAGCCTGTGCGATTTCAAATAGACGTGTTGGACTATAGTTGTGTGACTTATGACTGAAAAAAATTGAGTATGTTATTACACAGACTGGAGCAGTGGGATTTAAACCTGAGCCTCAGGGCTCTATGGGAGACGACAGCTGCATCAGAAAAAAACCCTCTGTAGTAAATAGGTCCTCTTCTGTTGAATGAGAGGAAACACCTTCCTCCTCAACATGAGACATGACCACTGTACCCCCACAGCCCCTTACAGTAAATTGAGTCCATCTCCTGTTGAATGAATGAGTGAGAACACCTTCCTCCTGAACCCCTCGAGCCCATTGTAGAAAAGGGGCGGGGAGAGTGAAGGGCTTGTGAACCTCTCCACCAATCCCAAAGGCTGCGGACGGTGCGGGCGAATCGGAGAGCGACATTCCGGGTTGTGGCAGCTTTTCTAACTGCAAAGCCGGCCGCCATTGGTCAGGTGGACTAAGGTGCGTTCTGATTGGAGGGGGCGTGGATGACGCGCGTCACTGAAGGAGGAGACGGAATGAAGAATAAAAACAAAGATGGCGGCGCGAGGCTGCGGTTTTCTCATCGACTCAGCGGACGGTTTCTGACGGAGGGAGGGGGGCAGACAGACATCGTTTACCTCAGAAAATACCTTTAAAATACATTTCAAATTAAAGTCGGAACTTTTCAAACAAAAGTTGTGAAGAAAAGGAGACAGTCCCCGGTGGTGGGGGGTTTATTGTTTATTTTTGTATAATTTCCGGGGCCCGGGAAGGGGGAGGTGACGGTTACCGGGTGAACGAGAAAACAAATTAAAAATGTCGGCGGTGGAGGAGAGAGAGCCGGCGCCCGCGGCTTCTTCGGCGGCGGCCGGAGCCCAGGAGCTCAACAACCCCCCGGAGCTGGAGGAAGGTCCGAGCTCCAAGAAGCGGGGGGTCCGGCTGGAGGCTGGATTTGCTCAAGGCTTGTATCTATTAACTTATTTAAATGGTACCTACTGTATGGGGCTATGGTTTACATTAAAACCGGAGGATCATGTCAGAGTGTTTGTTTATATTTAGCAGTTGTAGTTGGTAAAATACACTCCCTGGAGGAGCACCTTCTATGATGCTGCATTTCTTGCCTTCTGCCCTTCCCCCATTTGTTATCTCACATCTCGATTTTACATTTTATTTGGTCAAATTTAATTTTATATTAATGAGACTTGGTATTCACTGTGTTATTAATTTGTTTGTTGGATTATTGTAAGAAAAAATTAATGGTGTCATGTCATTTCTGATGTCAGAGTTGGACATTGAATGTGCAGATGTGAATATCAGTAAGTTGTGAAAATAAATCAAGAACTTGTGGTTCTAACAAAAAAGCAGTTCACTGATTGTGAGAAACAAAGCTCACACACCTCAATAATTGCAGTCCGAGACAAAATCTGAATCAGCAGTGTCCTTTAGTTTACACTTGCAAGTGGGTGAGATGTCCAGTGCCTATAAGGCAGAGGACATACACACACCAAGTTCAATTCATACATAATATTTATATGATTTGATGTCTTTTGTTTTACATCGCTCCTCCCCTGCTTCCATCGTCCACTTCCCTAAGACCGGCCCCCATTACCCCTGTTTATCTCTTGCCTTATCCGGCCTTGTCTGTGACAAAATGCTTATTTCTGGCCTCACAAGGCTGTTTGACCTCATCCTGCTGTAGGTCATTGTTGGGCATATTCTTTCTTCATCATTATCTACCCCCTTCACCTGTGCCTTTCCCGAGGCTGTTCTGATCCCTATGACCCTTTTAATTGGGGTTTGTTCCTGTGTTTTTGTAAAAGTGGGAAGCAGATGTTTATACCTACTGTTTGTACAGGCGTATCTGGCTTAACTTCATCCCCTCACAACATCTTATCTATTTGTCCGTAATGTCTGCCATTGTTTTACTGGCACATCTCATTCTGACATACAATTTTAGCTAATACAAAAACAATTATATATTTCCTCCAATCTACATTTTATTAATTGTTACCCACCAAAAGAGAGCTAACACAAAGCCTGCTGCAATCTGGTTACGAGCCTTGAATTCATCAGGTAGCCCCCTAGGGACTCCTACAGAATCGAGATAAATCCTGCCATCGAAAGAAGTGTCTAACAGTAATCTCTTACCCCTTCCCTTTTTCCCTCCTATCTTTTCCTTCTCAAATGCCAGGGTAAATGGAATTGCCAATTGTACAATTGTACACATCCCTCTCCAATCTGGAGGTAGCGTGGGTCTCAATATTTTGCCTCCACAGTCCCACTACAGATCCGCTCGGGGAACCTTTAGTGCTGAGTAGTTCCCTCCCTTCTCCGTTTCGGTAACATTCTTAATCTCTGTACATAATTTCAGCTCCCCCAAATCTTACGACCGACTTGTACCTCGTCTACGCACACACGATGTGTGATTTCCAACTGCGCCAGAAAGCAGGGGGGGAACTTTTGCATCTTTCTTCTCCAAGGGAGGGAACATCAGAGATAGGGAGGTACAATTCCTATCATTCCACGCAGTCTCATCTTGATACAGGGCTATCATACATTTCATGCCCTTCCTGTCTCGCTTCCACCTGGAACCACCTGGAAAGGGAACCACCTGGGCCACTGGCCTACCGGAGGCACATGCATAGCAATTGCTTTTGTTCAGACTTTTCACAGTATACTTTACCCATTCAACCCAGGCATTTGCATCCCCGTACCCAGTTTCTATTTCAATGGTCTGTTTCAAGTCCTTTACCTCTATAAATTTTACTACTTTAGGATCATCGGGAGGGGTGAAAGATTGTATCTTATTACCCAGTAGTTCTACCCGTTTTCCCTGTCCTACACTAATTGAAGAACAATAGCCCAAGAAATCCTTCCCATTTGCTTTCATTTCTATCCCAAACGTTTCATTTCATTGTATCTCATAGGTGTCCAGACTTCTTCCTCAACTGGAGATTCCACTGGCCCTTTGATCCGAGTGTAATGAGTCCAGCCTTTCTCCGCTGTCCTTATTGCCGTTTCGGGAGTCAAAAGAGCCTGGTACGGCCCTTCCGAGTCCGGCTGCGATTTAGTCTCTGTCCATGATTTTCCTAAGATTCAATCGCCCGGCTGGATGGGATGAACGGTGAATTCAAGGGGTGGAGTTTGTGCCAATAAACCCTGTTTCCTGAGGAAAAACAAAGAGGAGGACAAGCCCAGTATGTACTTCTTGAAAAACAAATCTTTAGTTTCGGGAATTGGCAATTCTCCATTCGTTCCCAAGTAAGGTAATCCAAATAAGATTTCATAGGGGGATAGTCCCAAATCTTTCCTTGGGGCTGTTCGTACTCGCAAGAGAGCTATAGGTAAACATTTGGTCCAAGGGAGTCTGGTTTCTATTATCAATTTAGAGAGCTGTCGTTTGAGTGTTTGGTTCATTCTCTCAATCCTTCCCGATGATGGCGGGTGCCATGGAGTATGGAACTCCCAGGAAATTCCCAACCATTTCATTACCCCCTGTAACACTTTAGATGTAAAGTGAGTTCCTTGGTCGGAATCAATATGGTTCACGAGCCCATATCGGGGAATCATGTGGTCCAATATTGTTTTAGACACTCCACTCGCAGTGGCGGTAGCTAGGGGGTATGCCTCAACCCAACAGATAGATGATCTACTATGACTAGCATATATTTTAGTCTTCCTACCCTGGGGAGTTCAGTATAATCTACTTGTATACTCTGGAAAGGTCTCAATCCTGGGTCTCTTCCTCCCGAGGTCTGTTTTCTCAAGACTTTCTTATTTACCTTTCTGCATATTATACATCCCTCACATATTTGTTAAGCAATTGTATATATTTCTTTACAACCATATTCCCTAAGAACTAAATCACACATTGCTTGTACTCCCCAATGGCTGCCTTGGTGTAGGACAGCCATAATCTCTCGCATCATCATTTTGTTTAACATTTCCCTTCCATCAGGTAACCTCCAATGCCCGTTTGCTGTTTTTACAGCCCCTAAAGCTCTCAATTCATTTTCTTCGCTTTCAGTAAATATAGGAGCTTCCCTAGGACTTGGGACAATAGGTATTAGGGAATGAATCACCACTTCTTGTGGGTTCAGGGCTGCTTCCTTAGCCACTTCATCGGCTAATCTATTTCCCCTAACTTCTAGTTCATTTCCTTTCTGATGACCATTTACATGCACTACTGCTATTTCTCAGGGAAGTAATAGGGACTCCAAGACCCGTTTAATCAATTCTTCATGTACTAATTCTTTCCCTCGGCTATTGATCAGCCGTCGTTCCTGCCATATCTTACCGAAAGTGTGCACAACACCAAATGCATATTTAGAGTCAGTGTATACTGTTCCCTCTTTATTCTCTAATGCCCTAAGGGCTCTTTCCAATGCATAGAGTTCACAAGTCTGAGCTGACCACCCATTTGGCAACCGTCCTGCCTCCACCACACTACTGTTTGTCCCGTCTACGACTGCATACCCATTATGTCTTTTCCCTTCAGTCACCCGGGATGATCCGTCTATAAAAAGTCTAGCCCCTGCATGAAGTGGAACATCTCTCAGGTCCATGCGGACCTTAGTTTGGTATTCTATAATGTCAAAGCAATCGTGCCCTGGATTCTGAGGAGAGTCTCTTTCCCCTTTCCAAAGAAAGGCAGCTGGATTTAAACAATTGTCAGTGACCAACACTAGATCATCCTTTTGTATTAATATTGCCTCATATTTCAGAATCCGCGAGTCTGTCAACCATCGCCCAGCTTTTTGGTTTAGGATTGTTCTCACTTGGCGTGGAGTGCTTACTATTAGGGCTCCCCCAAATGTAAGCTTTCTGCTTTCCTCCACCAACAGTGCAGTGGCAGCCACAGCCTGCACACACTCAGGCCACCCCCGGGATACTGGATCCAGTAGCTTTGAAAGATATGCTACTGGTTGTCTCATTCCTCCCCACCTCTGGGTCAATACTCCCAAAGCCGCTCCCTTATCCACGGTAGCAAAGAGGTGGAAAGGTTTATCTAGAGAAGGTAAGGCTAACACGGGGGCATGGATCAGATCTCTTTTGAGTTTCTCAACTAGGTCTTTTTCCTCATCATCCCAACTTAGACATTTTGGTTCCCCTCTAATAGTTTGAGATATAATTTCTTAGTCTTCTGTGCAGAGGAATCAATCCACAATCTGCAATAAACCGTTAGACCCAAAAATTTGCGTAACTCCCGTTTCGTGCTGGGCAGTAGCATCCCCACTATTCCCTCTATCCGTTCCGGGCTTACCTTTCGCTTTCCCTCACTAACTAAATGTCCCAAGTATTTCACTTCTTGCTCCACATATTGTAGTTTGTTTTTAGATGCTCGCAGTCCCTGCTGACCCAGGAAATTCGATAATTTGTTAGTGGCTTCTACTACTCTTTCTCTTTTTTTTTCCTGTTACTAAGAGGTCGTCTACATACTGCAACAGGGTAGTCCCCTTGGGGCTGCTAAATTTCTCCAAAATTTGTTCTAACATCTGTCCAAATAAATTCGGGGATTCCTGGGGAAGCACAGTACACCGGTATTACTGTTTCTGTCCTGTCTTAGGGTCTTCCCACTCAAAGGCAAACAAATTCCTACCTTCCTCTGCCAAGGGACAAGCCCAAAAGGCATCCTTTAAATCTATCACACTAAACCATTTGTGGTCATGAGGGATCTCACTTAATAAGGTATAGGGGTTTGGCACCACTGGGTGCCTGATCTGTACTATTCAATTTAATGTTCTCAAATCCTGCACCAATCGATCAGTTCCATCAGATGTCCGCACTGGTAGAATTGGGGTATTATAAGGAGACTTACATGGCTCCAACTCTAATCAATCCTTCAATTACTGGCTGCAGTCCTCGTTTACCTTCTATGGAAATGGGATATTGTCGCTCACAGACAACGTCCCCTTTTCCTTTTTTTAAAATTTACTTCAAGGGGAGGGATGTGTAGTTTTCCACAATTCCCTTCCCTAGCCCATACAATAGGGTCTATCTCTCTCTCCACATCCTCTGTCAACATTGCCTTTGTACAACTAATTCTTTTTCCTGAATTCCAATCCCCAGTCCTAAGAGGATAATTAAGTCTCTCCCTAATATGTTACTTCCTATCTCAGAGATATACAACAGTTCCCCTGTGACCCTATCCTTAGGACCTTCTGTCATCATAGGTTCAAATACTGGAACAGTAAATCCTTCCCCTTTTACCCCCGAAACAGTAATTGACCGTGTTGATATTCCTACTTTCTTTGGTTTAAAATTCAGCGATGACTGTGCTGCCCCGTATCTACTAGGAAGACTACCTCTTCCCTACAGGGTCCCACCTTCAGGTTTATCAAGGGTTCCTGGTGGGCCCCCGAGGGCAGGAACCCCTGACACCCCTATTCTTCATCAAAATTCATAAGCGGAATTGCCCTCTCTTCCCTTTTCAGAGCAGGACACTTCCGCTTAAAGTGCCCTATCTTTCCGCAATAATAGCATCCTGCCTGTGGAGACCTCCAGCTCTGCCCCTGTCGCTCGAACCCTCTATCAAACGCTCCCCCTTGTCCTCTCTGTCCGACATGCTGCCACCCACCGCTCCGGTTGCTCACTATTGGTTCCACTCTTTTCTTAACTATCTCATCAACCGCAGCTACCATCATTTTCACCTTCTGTTTCTGTCTCTCATCCTCTCTCTTTACAAACACTTTCTGTGCCTCTCTTAACAATTCATCTAATGGCTTTTCACTCCACCCTTCTATCTGCTGTATCTTTCTCTGTATATCTGGCCATTCCTTTGTCACAAAATGTACTTTCAAAAGACCCTGTGCCACTGGGTCCTCAGGGTTCATTCCAGAATATTTCCGCATTGAGTCTCTTAATCTTTGCAAGAAAGCTGAGGGAGTCTCACCTTTCTCCTGTCTAACTTCAAAGGCTTTAGTCAAATTCTGTGACTTCGGAACTGCCTCTCTTATTCCTTTTAGAATCAGGTCTTTCAATTCCCTCATTTCTTCCCTCATTAATTCTTTTTCCTGAATTCCAATCCCCAGTCCTAAGAGGATAATTAAGTCTCTCCCTAATATGTTACTTCCTATATCAGAGATATACAACAGTTCCCCTGTGACCCTATCCTTAGGACCTTCTATCATCATAGGTTCAAATACTGGAACAGTAAATCCTTCCCCTTTTACCCCCGAAACAGTAATTGACCGTGTTGACATTGATTTTGATTTTCCCACTGGGGGTTTCTGAGGGGAAACTTCACCTCTCCCTGTCCAGCATCCTCATCTCCAATGGGGTGTTCCCTGTCCCAATTTTAATGGCTGCTCCCCATATAAGTCCCCTTTCTTCTCCAGTAAATAGTATATTCAAAATAGACATTAACTCAGCCCAGGTATACAGACTGGGCCCCAAAAATTGATCAATTTGTTCAGACAACCCTACCGGATCCTCAACCAGGATCTTCATTTCTTTTTTAAATGTTCTGACCTCCCCACTGCTGAGGGGGACACTTACAAACCCAATCTCTTTGTCCCCTATTGGTCCCTCCCGAAGGGGATAAGTCATTACGTTCTTCCCCTTTTTCTTTTTTAAAGAAATATTGCAATATTTCTAGCTCCCCATAACTTCAAACACCAATTCATCAATTCATGCTTGACTAACTTTAAAGCCTGTTCCAACTTGTAAATATATTTTACATTTTGAATATTAAATACTGAATTCAGTATTTAATATTCAAAATGTAAAATGCATACAGTTCTCAATTTTGAAATCCACTGTAATCACCCAGTTTTAGTCCCTTAATTTAAATCCAAAATTAGTTTTCTCAAGTAGTGCAGACCAATCATTGCTCAAGTACAATACTATAGGTCGTGAAATAATCAGAGCTGCCTTAAAAGAATTTGTCTATTCACGTTAAAAAAAAAACTTCTAATGCATGAACAATGGCCGAATCCAAGGTCACAGATATTAACCAAAGAATTTTGTTTTTACCACAATCTAATGTTGAACTGAAACTTCAACTGTCCTCCATAAATCGTTTTTATGTAAAGATAAAAGAGATTAGTTAGAAACTGATAGTAAGGCAGTCATGACCTGGAAGAAGAACATTCTGTTTTTTCATAATCTCGATAGAATCCTTAACCTTTAAAGAAATCATGTTAAGTTTCCATAATAAAAATCAGATTCAAAACAGTCCCGGAACTCAAACTCCAGGGAATAAAACGCAAACATTCAATCACCAACAAACAAATTGGTGCATTCAAACCAAATCACAAAGGGTTAAACTTTCTACCAGCTGTACAGCTCTTTTCATTCACTCTCTCTCTCTCTCTCTCTCTCTCTCTCTCACTCATTGACAAATAAATTCAGATATTTACAAACTCAGTCTTTGTCCGACCTGAATTTTGGCCAGAAGAGGCGGGACGAAGAATGGATTCCTTAGTCCATACGAAGCAACAATATTTAATCATCTTTTTCCCTTGTACAAGTATTATTTTGCCAATTCCACAACATCCTCCCCAAAGGACTTTCTGGAGGCATGTTGTAAGGGACCCCCCCTCCATTTCCATTGCTTTTTCCTTCTTTTGTTTTCCCGGAGGCTTTTTCCTTACCCACGGCACAACCCATATTGAGTTCCTTCGTTAGTCCCTTATTAACTACTAAAACTCAATCCCGGCCACCAAGGCAATACTTAAAAGTCAGGTTTCTTACCTTGGTCTGTGCACAGAGTTGCCTGGCCCCTTGTCGCCGTATTTTCTATCGTACGCCTATCCCTGTCTGATTCAGATGTCTCTCTTGTGGGATTCGTACCAGTCGCCCAAGGGAGCAGACCAAACCAGGACACGAGACCGCTCCTCAATGGGGAACAGGACGCGTCTTCCCAGTGTCCAAGGCCAGCCACTCCCCCCGGTGATGGAAAAAAAATCCCAGACAGCCCCCAATTGTGAGAAACAAAGCTCACACAACTCAATAATTGCAGTCCGAGACAAAATCTGAATCAGCAGTGTCCTTTATTTTGCACTTGCAAGTGGGTGAGATGTCCAGTGCCTATAAGGCAGAGGACATACACACACCAAGTTCAATTCATACATAATATTGATATGATTTGAAGTCTTTTGTTTTACATCGCTCCTCCCCTGCTTACATCGTCCACTTCCCTAAGACCGGCCCCCGTTACCCCTGTGATGCACTAACTACATAGGATCAATGTAGATTTCACCAGTTTCCTTATTTCCCCTCCCCTCCACCCACCCCCACACCACACACCTTGTCCCAGATCCAGAGTTGAAAAATGTGGTGCTGGAAAAATGCCTAGAGGCCATACCTCTCGGAATTCCCTGGCTGTTCTCTGGCATGGCACTCATCCACAGATTCGATCAACAAACACATTGACCTGGACCCAATATGGCCACTGCAGCGGACAGTTGGAACTGACAACCGGAAGCGGCAGAGACAAACCACTATAAATGCTGGAGGAAACAATACAGAAGCACTTCACAGGAGGCTCCCAAGCACTGAGGATATCACCTAGACAGGAGATGAAACGTCTGGAACACAAATTCCCAGCTCAGCGAACAGAACCACAACAATGAGCACCCGAGCTACAAATCTTCTCACAAACTTTGAATTGAGCATAGGAGTTGGGACATCCTGTTGCAACTGTCACACATGTCACACAACACAAGGCATGGTCCTTCTCTGACTGACCATCCCTTTGAATATCAGGGGGAAGACACCCCTTTAATTGTAACATTCAGGAAAGATGCCTTACTTCAACAAAGATGTGCTGTGCTCACAGATGTTTGGACAGAGGAAGGGAATTGAAGTCTGGGGTGAAGATCAATCTTCATTCAGAGAGAGAGAGGAGCAGCAGTAGCTTCAGAAGCTCATGGTCCAACCTGTGCATTCAGACAATAGGGGGGCTCTTCTGGGCAAAATCTGGGAGTGAAGCAATGTCTCCCCCTTTCCATTCCTTATCCTGGGAGGGAGAGAGAAGAGGGGAAGCACTGTTCACTTGCAGCAACAGGAGGCAGAGAGTATGAATCCAAGCAGGGAGCAGACTCTGCAAAAGTCAGCTTCAGTCGGCTTCTTCTGGAAAATTGTGTGCAATTATGGTCTCCCGCCTATAGGCAGGATGTTGTGAAACATGAAAGGATTCAGAGAAGAGTCACAAGGCTGTTGCCAGGGTAGGAGGGTTTGAACCACAAGGAGAGGCTGAATAAGATGGGGCTGTTTTCCCTAGAGCATCGCAGGCTGAGTGTGTGTTTTTTAAAGAGGTTTATAAAAACTTGGGTGTGGATGAGGTGCATAGACAAGGTCTTTTCCCTGGGATAGGGGGAGTGCAGAATTAGAGGGCATATGTTTAGGGCGAGAGGGGAAATATTTAAAAGGGACCTTGCAGTCAACCTTTTTTTGCAGAGGGTTGTGTGTGTATGGAATGAGCTGCCAGAGGAAGTGGTGAAGGCATCTGGATGGGTATATGAATAGGAAGGGTTTAGAGGGATATGGACCAAGTGATGGCAAATGGAACTAGACTAATTTTGGATATCCGGTCGGCATGGACAAGTTAGATTGAAGGATCTGTTTCTGTGCTTTATGTCTCTGACTCTATGACTGGTGAAAAGCGTTGGCATTCGTCGAAACAGTTATGCAACAGAAAATTATAAGAGGGTAAAGATAAGCCTCACGTTATTGATCCATGAATCCTGGTGGTATGGATGTATTTCCAGTAATAGAGTCAGTATAGCATGGAAGGAGTCCAAAAGACGGCTTCTTTTACAAAAAGTCACTCTTAAAACTTAAATCTGAGTCTTTTGGAAATGTAAGACAACCGTGTGTTAATATAAGACAGATAAGTCTGGGGTATATGGTACATATTTGATGGAATGTTTGTGGCTCTAAAAGCCTGATTTGCAGTTGTTTCTGAGCTCATAATATTGTACTGCAGAATATTGTATATCTTCAGTAAGAATGTCAATACCGCATGATAGATGTCAATTCAGCAACTTGAGTGAACTCTTCATGGAGTATGCAATCCACCACATTACCCTGTTGTATACATTTACATATAGATCAGCACAAAGATCTTGGGTATTAAGAGAGGAAAGAATGTTCCACAGAAACTAGAATTGTGTGTTTTGATTTTCTATTGTGGACTGACAGAGATGACCTTTGCAATCTCTTTCCACAGGAATATTACAAGAGAAGAATTTGGAGGCAGAAATCTCAGACCAAACATCACATCGAAGTCTGACAGTCGATTGATTCACCAGGCCTTGGATATTGATGGCCTTGAAAACAAAGGGGAGAAGGTCTGCCTGCTTTGTTAGGTTTTAAGCGTCAGTGTGACTGGAAACTCAGAGTCTCACATACCCACACACCAGAGCAGTGACTGGAACATGCTATACAGACTGAATGAGAGTCCTCCAATTATCAGCGGGTTCACCAGTCACACCACACACAGGCTGTAAGCGTGAGCGAGTTTCAACTGATTGTTGAACCTGGAGAAATACGAGGACACCCGCACCATGGAGAAATCATGAAAATGTGGGAACGGTTTCCCTTCCCCGCCTGCCCAATATTCATCAGCATTTATACACCGGGCAGCGGCCATTCACCTGCATTCAGCACGGGAAAGGCTTCACTCAGTCGCATCACCTCTTGGTCCACACCGGGGAGAAACTGCTCATCTGCCCTGTATGCTGAAGCAGATGAAGGACATTTTTTTTATCCTGGATGGAGCATTCTGCAGGTATACCTGAAATAGATACATTTGTCTCTGTCCCATTGAGTCTCCAGCACAGGGCGAGGCCAAGCTGCTCAATTGGTCTCTGTGTTTATTCTCCACCTGACCCTCCATCCACCCCTCTTCATTGCACCCCCATCTCTCCTCCATCAGCATAAAGGTATCCCCCACTTTTCCAAAGTTCGCTTTCCACTACTTCACTTTTACAAAAGACCTACATTAATACCTGCTCCCACAAACCGAAAGAAATCTGAAGAGGATTGTCGTTTTTACAAAGAAAGGCATAATACAAATTAATTCATGGTAATTGCTTCTTCGCTTTCGGCCATTTCGGCTTATGAAAGGAACACTCTACTTTCAAATAGTGGGGGAAAGCTGTATCAATACAATACAGCACAGTCTCAGGCCCATCTCACTTGGTTTAGGCACACACACACCCTCAAGCCTGTGCTCATTCTTAATCCTTACTTAGACCTGCTATTTATTGCCCATGTGTGGTTTCTGTTCCTCTGTTCACCTCCCGTTCATGTGTTTATCAAGATACACCTTAAACATTGTTAAGGTGCCTGCTTCCACTACCTGCACTGGCAGTGCGTTCCAGGAACCCCCACCACCCCTCTGTGTGATTCCCCACCCCCACCATCTCTCCCCCAAACAGTCCCCTGCTCACCTTGAACCTGTGCCCTCTTTTAGTTGACCTTTCCACTTTGGAGGGGAAAAAAACACCTCTGACTATCACAGAATCCCTCGAGCGTGGAAACAGTCCATTCAGCCCAACAAGTCAATACCGGCCCTCTAAAGATTAACACATAGAGACCCGTTCCTTACCCCTATTATCTACATTTACTCCTGACTAATGCACCGAACTTACACATCCCTGAACACTGGGGCAATTTACACACAGACAATCCAACTTAACCTGCCGCTCCCTGGACACTATGGGTAACATAGCATCGCTAATCCACCCTAACCTATACATGTTTGGATTGTAGGAGGAAGCCGGAGCAGCCAGAGGAAGCCTACGCAGACACGGGAGGTGGGGTGCAGGGATAATGTGCCAACTCCACACAGATAGTTGCCTGACACTAAAATGGAACGCAGGTCCCTGGCACTGTGAGGTGTCAGTGCGAACCGCTGAGCTACCCTGCCACCCCTGTCCAGCCAATCTGTGTCTCTCATCATTTTGTCGAGGTCTCTTTTCAGCCTCTGTTTTTCCAAAGAAAACAATCCAGGTTTATGCCTCCTCTACTCGTAACGAGTGCCCTCCAGACTAGGCAATGTCCTGGTGAACCTTGTCTGTATCCTCAGCCAGAGCACCCACATCCTTCCAGTAGCACAGTGACCAGAACTGCACACAATATTCCGAATGTGGCCAGAATAAACAGCTGTAATGTAACTCTTACACTCAAGGACGCGTGCTGTGTACCTTCTTGACCATCGTGCCCACCTGCATTACCACTTCCACGGATCTATATGCCCAGACCCCTCTATGCCAGTGCTCCTATGTATTCTGCCATTTATCATACAATTCTTATATTTCCTTCATCTCTATCGAGCTTCACCTTAACTGTCTTTCTCTCTTCATCTCTTTTCCCCCCTCCTCACATCAGCATACCATCAGACCATAGGAGCAGAAATTAGGCCATTCAGCCCATTGAGTCTACTTCGCCATTCAATCATGGCTGATACGTTTCTCAACCCCATCCTTCCTGAGATATGGGCCCCAAATCTACATACAGTACTCCAATTGTGGCCTGACCGGAGACTTACAGAGCCTCAGAAGTACATTCCTGCTTTTATATTCAAGTCTGATCAAAATAAATGCCTTCATTGCATTTGCCTTCCTAACCACTGACTCAACCTGCAAGTTTACCTTGAGAGAATCCTGGCGTAGAACTCCATAGTCTCTTTGCACATCAGATTTCTGAATTTTCTCCCCATAATCCTTCTGTTCCAGAGTAGCAGCAGAGATTTCCAGACACCTCGATTGTTTTCAGGGATACCAAGGGATCTTGGGAATTGCCACTATCGCAAGAGGAGGCAGAGGGGAATGTGGTGTGGTCCTTTAAACTGCAGAACTTTCCAAACTCCCTGAGTCAGCAGGAACTCTTTCTGGACCAAGAAACAAAAGGGCCACTGAGAAACTGCTACATCAGAAGATCTCAGAGGCAGAAATTAGGCCATTCAGCTCATTGAATGGTGGAGCTGACTTAATCATTCTTAAGTATCAAGGGTTACGGGGAGAATTGGGTTGAGGAACGTATCTGCAATGATTGAATAGTGGAACAGACTGAATGGCCTAATTTCTGCTAGTTAACCATCCCTGGGAAGAAGGACGCAAAACAACAAACTGTTTCCTGGGACAGATGAGCTAAGTGTTTAATAACCTCATGACAAAAGGACAATTAAGTTTGTCTGTGGAAGGAAGGCCCTGACATAAAAGGGTTTTTTGCAGGAAAGGCTGTATCAAACAAAGCACTAAACCTCGAGGATAAGAAGGTAAGCTACAGACCAGAGATCTCCAGAAGTGTGGGGAGGTGGTGTTAGAATCGAAAGAAACATCACATCACAGATTTGAAAGTGAGGAATCTCCACCAGAATTCAACCTCAGAATGATGTAGCAGCAGTACTTGGAAGAAGAATGCTGAATTGAATCCCTGACCACTTCCAGAGACATAAACTGTTGGTGGAAACTCAGTTAAATTCAGCCATCAATTGGGAGATAGCCAAGTTGTGAGTGAGGTTGAACTTGGTTACTTGAGGAGTTTTATTTGTGTTGTTACATACAATAAAGTGTAAATCATTGTTTCAGCAGTTAATTGTGTGCAGTTTCTGAGTTAAGAGCCAAATTAAGGTGATTCACCCACAACCACAGTGAGAGGCTGCGATTCATGTTGACTCCATTGCATTCAGCAGTACATCACGTCAATACTCTTATAAAGCGAAGGCTGACAGCACCGCCTTTCTCAAACAGAAACACCCAGAGGAGCGTGTCGCCCAATAATCTGTAAAATTAGCATGAAAAGTGGTGTAACCTGCTCTAGTGATAAGAATAAATCCCCAACACTTTAAAATCAACAATCAGCAATTTATTTATCCAACTGTCACGGTGAACAAATGAACAAAACTATTAACAAACTGGATACAGGCCAGGAGCAGATGGGTGGCACTAGTTTAGTTGGGGATCATGGACTGGTTGGTCTGAAGGGTCTGTTTCCAGGCTGCATGACTCCATAGCACGGAATGAATGGGGATCCATCCCAAAGATGATAAAGGTTTCAAGCACCACCTTAGGCAAATGTGTGGACTCCCTCCAGATAACTGAGGGCAGTGGGGCACTGTGAGGGTCAGTAGATCAGTCAGCCAGCCAGTTCTCTCCAGGAGACTTGTCTCAAGAAAGGAAGTGGTTTCCTGTCCCATCAGCCAGATTATCCAGTTTGGATAATATTTGGTCCTCTTTCTCCAACAAAATATGTAGTCAGGGCAGTGTCTATAACAAATATGTTATTCAACTTGGAAGAGTGCTGAAGACATATACAAGGATGTTGCCAGGACTCAAGGGTCTGTGTAAAAGGGAGAGGTTGGACAAGCTAAGATATTTTTATTTAGAGCATTAGAGACTGAGAAAGGCCCTTAGAGAAATGAAGAGATCGTGAGAGGGTGAATGCACTCAGACTTTTACCCCAGGGTTGGGGATGTGAGGGCTAGAGGGCATCGGTTTAAGGTTAGAGGAAAAAGTATAAAAGGGAACGTGAGGGGCAACTTTATTTATGCAGACGGTGGTAGACATATGGAATAAGATGCCAGCGGAAGTGGTTGAGGTGGGTACATTAACAACATTTAAAAGGCATTGGACAAATACGTGGATAGGAAAGTTATGGAAGGAAATGGGCCAAGTGCAGGGAAATGGGCTTAGTGTTGATGGACAGTATCGCTTGAAGGAAATCTTTTTTTTAAGATTAGATTCCCTACAGTATGGAAACAGTTCCTTTGGCCCAACAAGTTCACACTGGCCCTCGCAGAGTAACCCAGCCAGACCCATTCCCTTATCCCTATTCCTCTACATTTACCCCAACTAATGCACCATACCTACACATCCCTGAACACTATGGGACAATTTAGATGGGCCAATCCAAACTAACCTGCACACCTTTAGATCGGGGAAGGAAACCGGAGCACTCAGAGGTAACCCATACAGATGTGGGGGGGGCATCGTGAAAGCTACACACAGATTGTCATCCCGAGGGTGGATTTGAACCCAGGTCAGCATCGTGAGGCAATGGTACTAACCACTGAGTCACCATGCCACCCCTGAGCCACATAGGTGGGCTTGCGGGGGGTGGGGGGGGGGGGGGGGGAGGAGGGGGGGATGGTGAGTCCAGCACAAAACAAAAAAACCCACTACACCCACTGTCAGAATGGGCAGGAGGTTCAGCCCGGTGGGTGACCCACTGCAGCGTCACTGGTGGAATCTGATTGTTGGATGCACTGGTGCCCCCGCTGATGCCTCTGCAAGTTGCAGGACAATGTGAACCTCCGCCCACAGTCGGGGCAGGCAAACGGCTTCTCCCCGGTGTGGACCCATTGGTGGGCCAGCAGTTTGGAGGAGCGGGTGAACCCCTTCCCACACTCGGGGCAGCTGAATGGCCTTTCCCTGGTGTGGACCTGCCGGTGGGACAACAGGTCAGAGGAATTGCTGAAGGCCTTACCACACTCAGGGCAGGCGAATGGCCTCTCCCCTGTGTGGATTCGCCGGTGTCTCAGCAGGTCGGAGGAATTGCTGAAGGCCTTCCCGCACTCTGGGCAGCTGAAGGGCCTCTCCCCTGTGTGGACCCGCTGATGGGCCAGCAGGTTGGAGGATTTACTGAAGGCCTTCCCACACTCTGGGCAGCTGAAGGGCCTCTCCCCAGTGTGGACCTGCTGATGGGCCAGCAGGTTGGAGGAATTGCTGAAGGCCTTCCCACACTCTGGGCAGCTGAAGGGCCTCTCCCCCGTGTGGACCCGCCGGTGCCTCAGCAGGTTGGAGGAGTCGCTGAAGGCCTTCCCGCATTCGGGGCAGCTGAATGGCCTCTCCCCCGTGTGGACTCGCCGGTGCTTCAGCAGGTCGGAGGAATTGCTGAAGGCTTTCCCGCATTCGTGGCAACTGAAGAGCCTCTCCCCTGTGTGGACTCGCCGGTGCTTCAGCAGGTCGGAGGAATTGCTGAAGGCTTTCCCGCACTCGTGGCAACTGAAGATCCTCTCCCCTGTGTGGAATTGCTGGTGGGTCTGGAGGTTGTCCACCCAAGTGAACCCTTTCCCGCATACGGAGCAGTAAGACGTCCTCTCACCAGTGTGTATATGCTGGTGGGCCAGCAGGACACAAGAGCAGGTAAAGCCCTTTGCCCGCTCGGGGCTGGAGAACGGCCTCTTCCCAGTGTGATTGCACTGATGAGCCGCCAGGACAGATGGGACACGGAAGCCCTTCCCACAGTCGCCACACTTCCATGGTTTCTCAACAGGTTGTGTTTCCTCGGGTTTCTCCATGGCCGAAGCTTCACCTGCACACACACGTGTACAACCCCGCCATGAATTCTTCTTTCCAGGCAGCAGAGTTGTTTCAGGCTCCACACCCAGTGCGCTGCAACAGTAGGGTCTTTCAACCAGTGCCCCCGTACTCAAACAGGAACCAAAAAGAAAGCTTTGCTCCTTCTCACAGAATCATAGTTGAAAATTGTTGCGGTCCTGATGGATTGAGTAACTGTCAGACACTGACGTGAAAGTGAGGACTGGAGACGCTGGAGAGTCAGAGTCAAAAACTGCGTCGCTGGAAAAGTGCAGCACGGCAAGCAGCATCAGAGAAGCAGGAGAATCAACATTTTGGCCATGAGCCCTTTATCTGTTGACTTTGAAACTTCTGTCTTCAGATAGTCTGTAAGAAAAGATTACAAAAGTCATCACTGCCAGTCCGGTTAAGAATGAGATATCAAGGCATTGACACTGACACCAGAGAGAAACTGTACATCTAGATGTGGCAAATGTTAGTGGCAAGCCAGAGTGATAGAGATATTAGGCACAGAAACAGACCCTTCGGTCTAATTCATCCATGCCAACTAGATAACCTAACCTCATCTCGGCCGATTTGCCAGCATTTGGCCCACATCGTCTAAACCCTTCCTAATCGTATACCCATCCAGATGCCTTTTAATGTCATAATTGTACCAGCACCCACCACTTCCTCTGACAGCTCTTTCCTTAAACACGCCACTTTCTGCATGAAAGACTTATCCCTTAGGTTCCTTTGTT
Source organism: Chiloscyllium punctatum (assembly GCF_047496795.1). NCBI lineage: Eukaryota > Metazoa > Chordata > Chondrichthyes > Orectolobiformes > Hemiscylliidae > Chiloscyllium > Chiloscyllium punctatum. The sequence continues at coordinate 59,016,322 of NC_092774.1, read as the reverse complement.
AAGTTCTTTTGCTTGAGCTTCTTACACTGCAATACGCCAACTTCTGTGAACAACCAAACTTTATTAAGTACAGTACAAGCTGTCGAGAAACTCTTAACACTCTTCGCAATGGTACACAACAGTACCAAAAAACAAACCCCTTAAACAAAGTAAAACTGAAACAGAGGCTTACAGTTGAAGTTAGAAGGCCAGAAGGAGACAGTGTTAGCAGCCTTTCTCCACATAGACCACTGCTTAACTCACCCAAATGAGACTTCAGCTTTCAGGACTGACCACTCCCCTTTCATTGTACAGGTCACTTCTAAAACAAAAACTTGGGCCTCAAGTCTCATCTGTTCACATATAACCAAAAATGCCTCCCAATACCGTTTTTCATCTCTGTACTAAACCAGTCGCTTCGGAGCCCGGATCGTTTTAATCACCCCTCTGATAATAAAAACTAAGGACACAGCATCCTTGAGAAGGACCAGCTTTTAGTAAAAGGACCAGCTTTGTGACAGAGGGATATAGGCCAAACACTGGCAGATGGGATTAGATTAGTTTGAGAACACAGCATGGAGTAGTTGGACTGAAGGGACTGTTTCTGTGCTGTTTGACTCGGTAACTGTTCTGCAATGGTCTGAAAACCATTTTCTTGCCTTCCCCCATAAACAACCACTTCTTTGTTGATCCAAAATCAGATGAACTCAGCCTTGAATATATTCAATGATCCCATAACTGCAGGAAGACATCCCCACTTCTGGACTCAATTCCTCTTGCTAACATAACACCTGCTTTGCTCATTGCTTGCTGCTCCTACCTATCTGACAACTGGCATTGACTGGTATGGAAGGACACTGAGGCCCCTTTATACACATTTATGATGAAGGGCTCGTGCCTGTAACGCGGACTCTCCGGCTCCTCGGATGCTACCTCATCTGCTGTGCGTTTCGAGCACCACACTTTTTGACTCTGATCTCCAACATTTGCAGTCCTCATTTTCTCCACATCCCAATATATCACCATTTAAATAATGCATCTCCTTTCTGCTGTTTACCCCCCAACAGGGAATGCTATCACTTCACATCGTGGTACTGCATTTTCCATGAGTTTGCCAACTGAGACACAGACTTGGCCCAACTTTTCCAGAATCTGTCCCCTCCATAAATTGAGATTGAGTGAGAGAGAGAGAGAGACACACACACACAATAGGGGTGTCTCTGATTAGCAGGAGGACCACGCTCCTTCCGGTCCTCCAGGGCTTTCTATTGGCCCAACGCGCAGGTTTTGCTGACACCAGCGAACATGCGCAGTGTGTGTTGTCACCGAGGAGCATGCGCAAGATGCTGTGTGAAGTTGCTGGTGTTACTGACAGGATTTGTGCCCAAATGACAATCGGAGATAAGAAAGGCTGGAGTCACATTTTATATTTATCCTGCGGCTCGACATTTTATTTCTTTTGCATTTTATTTGACTACTCATCTTTTCCTCAGGATAGGGGACTCCCAAACTGGAGGGCATAGGTTGAAGGTGAGAGGGGAAAGATTTAAAAGGGACCTAAGGAGTAGAAAAGAAGTGTGAAAGTTAATTCCCCTCAAGAAGTTCCCTCTCCAAACCTGCACATCTTTGGATTGTGGGAAGAAACCGGAGCACCCAAAGGAATCCCACGCAGAGAAGGTGCAAACTCCACTCAGACAGTTGCCAGAGACTGAGATCAAACCCGGATCCCTAGCGCTATAAGGCAGCAGTGCCAGCCACTGAGTCTGTTCAGAAAAAGCAGCAATTGATTTATATTAGGGTGAGAGGGGAAAGGATTAAAAGGGACCTAAAGGGCAACTATTTCACGCAGCGGGTGGTGCGTGGATTGAATGAGCTCCCAGCAGAAGTGGTGGAGGCTGGTACAATTACAATATTCAAAAGGCATCTGGATGGGTATATTAGATTACTTACAGCGTGGAAACAGGCCCTTCGGCCCAACAAGTCCACACCGACCCATTCCCCTACACCTAACACTACGGGCAATTTAGCATGGCCAATTCACCTGACCTTCATATTTTTGGACTGTGGGAGGAAACCGGAGCACCCGGAGGAAACCCACGCAGACACAGGGAGAATGTGCAAACTCCACACAGTCAGTTGCCTTAGGCAGGAATTGAACCCGGGTCTCTGGCGCTGTGAGACAACAGTGCTAACGACTATGCCACTGTGCCATCCACGGCAGGAAGGTTTGGACAGGAAGGTTTGGAGGGATATTGGCCAAGAGCTGGCAAATGGGCCTAGATTAATTTAGGATATTCGATTGGCATGGAACAAACAGTTTGTTTCCATGCTCCACTACTCTATGACTCTATTTCTACATAGTCAGAAATGTTATGACATGGACTGCACCCCCCACTAATTTAAACCCATAAAAGATTTACCCCATGTGGTATTGTGAAAATTCAAGAGGCAAGGAACTGTTTCTAAAAGTCACTATTTAAAGTTTTATTTAATGATCTAGCACACTAACTTGCAAGTGTTTAAATCTGCTGGGATTTTTAATACCCCCAAATCTATTCAAATCTGTCTAAACCAGTTCAAATCTCTGACGAAAGCCCCCAAATTTTACAACACTGGGTGCAACCTCCCCCACCTAATTTAAACCAGTAACATAGAGAAGGTTTAATCCATGCAGTAATCTGTGAAAATTCAAGAACCAAGAAACTATTCCCAAAGGTCAGTATTTAAAGTAAAAATTAACAACTTTATTTATTAAAGTCTAATGGAGAATAATTAATTAACAACTATTTACAACTCCTTTCTCTAACCTATCTTCTAACTTCCCCTGTATGATACCAGTCCAATAAAAACCCCTGATTAAGATTTACCGAAAGATTCAAACTTCAAAACCAGCCAGCTGTTAAATCTTCTCTTTGTATCTTCCTCTGTAGATTTGCTCTCCAGGTCAGTGTCCATGTTTTTTCTCTGTGCAGACTCCTTGTCTGGACAGGTACCTCTCAGAGTTCTCACGAGCAGCCTACATTTGTTGGTCTTTTGGCAGTTCTCCTGTAACTGTTCAACTGTATTTTTTGATTTTGTACTCCAAAGCATCAAATCATTTCATTGGTGTTAATATTAGATTAGATTAAATTCCCTACAGTGTGGCACCAGGCCCTTCGGCCCAAGCAGTCCACACCGACCCTCCGAAGAGTAACCCACCCAGACCCATTTCCCTCTGACGAATGCACCGCACACTACGTGCAATATAGCATAGCCACTTCACCTGACCTGCACATCCTTGAACTGTGGGAGGAAATTGGAGCACCCAGAGGAAACCCATGCAGACACGGGGAGAATGTGCAAACTCCACACAGACAGTCACCCAAGGCTGGAATCGACCCTGGTGGTGTGAGGCAACAGTGCTAACCAATATTCTCAAAATACTAAATTCAAACTTGATTGGAATTCAGTATTTTAGGGCAAGATCTAAATCGATTGGCCAAAATTGAGTATGTTTTTGTCTCCAGGCAACCCAGCTACCTAGCTGTTCCACCAAATGTTAAATTGTTACCTTGTTCAGAACGTTTGGTGCTATGTCAGGTGGTTCTGGTCACTTTTCAACTCTCTTGAAGGGAGAATACACCAATACACCTTCTAACAGAACCAATTATTCAAGACTAGGAATCGGCCATTCACCCCTAACAGGCGAAAGTGAGTACTGCACATGCTGAAGATTAGAGTCAAGAATGTGGTGCTGGAAAAGCACAGCAGGTCAGGCAACATCCAAGGAGCAGGAAAATTGACATTTTGGGCAAATTGACATTTCGGGCAAAAGCTCATTTACCCCGAACAGCCTGTCCTCAACTGCACATAGTTCAAAGCAAGTTTGAGAAAGATGGCTGCAGCTTTGTCTTAATATACAATTGAACATGCGTTCAAACTTTAATGCTGTTTCTGAATATATTATTTTAGCTATAATCAATTTGAAAGATCAGCCATTTCTCGTGCACCCCTATCTCCCAGGCAGTGTCATCACCAACCATTCTCTCTCTCTCTTCTGAGATGAGCTTGATACAGCGATCAAAGAGAGCTCGAGGCATGAGAAAGTTTAGTGGGAGTTGGAAGAGATACAGAATGGACAGGGTGACAGAGTGTGGGGGCCATTGAGAGACTGGGGGGAACAGAGGGTGGTGGGGGCAGAAAAGAAAGACTCGGGGGTCAAAGGGTGGAGGAGGAGAATGAGGGGGAGAGAGAGAAAATGGGGGGCAGAGAGTTGCGGGGCGAGAGAGAATGGATGGGGACAGTGGGTGGGGAGAGAGACAGCACAATTCCCACCTTCCCCAGGACTGGGGCAGTGTCCCATGAACTGGAACCTACTCCTCCCACAGCAGTCATTTCTCAATCCACATATGGCTAAAGCAGGAGAATTATATAATCCCTGCAGGCCATTTCACCTATCAAATTCACACCGACCTTCCACACAGCATCCCACCCAGACTCATCAACCTACCCTACAGCCCTGCAGTTCCCCATGGCTAACCCACTCTAACCTGCACATCCCTGGACACTTTAGCACAGCCGATCCATCCGAAACCGCAGATCCTTGGACTGAGAGAGGAAACCAAAGCATCCAGAGGTAACCCACGCAGACAGAAGGGGGAGAACATACCAAAGCTCACATAGACAGTCACGAGAAGATGGAATCAAATCGCTTCTAACAATTCTCCCACACCTGCAAAACCCTGAGCACTATGGGTAATTTAGCAGGGCCAATCCACCCTAACCTGGGCAAAGATAAAAATCACATGACGCCAATCCAACAGGTTTATTTGGAAGCAGTAGCTTTCGGAGCACTGCTCCTTCATCAGGTGGTTGTGGAGTATAAGATCATAAGACACTGAGTTTACAGCAAAACATTACAGAGTCATGCCACTGAAATGATACATTGAAGAAACCTGGATTGTAAAGTCTTTCATCTTTTAGAATGAATTGCTGGTGTCATGAATATGTAAATCCCAGAACTTCTTATAAGACACCTACTCGAGATAACTTAAGGCTTTATAAGAAAAGATGACAACTCAGCTCAGACAATGCATGAAAGGTGTGAGGCCAGAGTCTATCTGTATCCCAGTTTTTGAGTCAGACTGGTTCTATATCCAAAGTGGAATTTATAAAATATTCTATGTATTGTCTGCTTGCAGATTGTGCATTTTTTGAGCAAAATGGAATGTATCTGCAAATACAAATTCACCCCATAGACCTTGGTGTGTGTGAACACACACACACACACGAGAGAAAAAGTCTAGTTCCATACTGTATATCTCTATGTCTATTGCATAACAGATGCTTTATTTCTGTTGATGTAAATATTGTTATAAATCATAGCTGGGTACTAATACCTAGATGTAAGAGAGAGACAATTCTTCAATTAGGGTACTATAAGATTTTTGGCAGACCCCTATTTCTAGTTTACTTGCCAATGAACAGACACAAGCACCTATTTAATTCTAACTTTTCATCTTTTTTTTATATTTTCTGGTATGATACTCTGTGTCTGGATGGTTGACAGGCTGGGAGATTGTGGGTTGGACTTTGACTGAATGATTTATTGTTCCGGAAGGTGTCAAAGGAGGTTAAAGCTTCAGCAGAAATGAAGCAGAGCTGAGAACGGACAACAACTGTGTGGGAACAGGGAGATCAATAGAGGACAAAGAAACCAGGACCTGAAATCCGAGCTGACACCAGACGACCCTGTGATCAGTGCTTTGATTAGCAGTGTCAACCCTCTACCTTTACCTAGCTTCCCATTCGACTTGAATGCCACAAATCCCCTCAATATTTAGGATCCAATCCTTGTCATCCTGAAGTCATGTCTCTGTAAGGAGTCCCAGATCAAAATCATTCTCTTCAATGTGTGCAGTCAATTCATTCACTTTTGTTACGTTGCAGCACTGTTACGACACGGGGTAACCCCCTCTGCTAAATTAGACCATCAACACAGAAATTATTCACCCCATGCAGTAATATAAATATTTAAAGTAAAAATTAACAACTTTACTCTTTATGTCCAACACAGAGTGTTAAAACTCACAAAAATGCCTGGTTTTATACTCCAAAACATCGGATCATTTTATTGGTGTTAATATTATCAAAATACTTAATTCAAACTTGATTGGACTTTGGTATTTTGGTGCAAAATTTAAACTGATTGGCCAAATTTGAATTAGTTTGTGCCTCATGGCAACCCAGTTGCTCTATTTGTGTTGACCAAATAATACAATCTCATCTTGTTTAGAACACTTTGTTCTGCTCGCTTTTTTAACTCTCTTAAAGGTACAGTACCTCTACCCCTTCATAACAAGCACACATTCAGATACTGACCTTTTAGTTTTATTGTTTGTAATCTTTTGAATCCAGTTTTAATTGCTGGTACGTTTATTCTCGTTGTTCCTTTCTATTGTTCTCTGACGTCCATTTTCCACATCACTACATTGCTCACCTGCCTTGATTTGGATTGGCCATACTAAATTGCCCACAGTGGCCAGGGATGTACAGGTTAGGTGGGTTAGCCAATGGGAAATGCAGGGTTATAGTTTTGTAGTAATAGAAGCAGGAGTAGGCCATTTGATCTATCCATCATCTCAGCTCTTCTTACTTGCATTATCCCGAACCCCTGATTCCCTAAGGGGTGAGGGTGGGAGGGGTGTATGAGCAGGATGCTCTTCGGAGGGGTCAGAATGGACTTGATGGGCTGAATAGCCTGCTTCCACACTGTAGGGCTTCTATGATTTACCGCAGTTCACAGCTCAGATCACAGCTCCCGGAATCTCCCACCTTCTGCAAATCGAAAGACAAATCCCACCCTGCCCTCTCATTTGTATGTTATCTAAATACTTAATCGTTTCTAGTGAACACAGCCCACACCTCCCTCTGCTGCCAGTCACCTTTACAATGCTGATGAAACAATGCCGATGAAACAATGCCATTCCTGCAGTACTGAAAACCGTAAGGCTTCTAACAATACCAGGTACACACAGCTCCTTCTGATGGACAGCATTGGAAATACAATGTTGGAGGCTGGCCGAAATGAGCAGTTTAACTCAAAAATCCACCTCACCCTTCACTGGGCACCCCAATCAGCACACTGTCCTTCCTGCTGGGAAGCCTTAAAGCACTTCACCCCCACAGTGCAATGAATTCCCACTTTCCACCAAAATCCTAGATGTACTCACATACTCAGTTGCTGTCTCACCAATGAAATACTTCATTGTCACTTCTTCTGCTTCCAGTAAAGGCAAAACATCTTTGAAAGCTGCTCTGAAAGTCCAGTCTTCACAACACTTCTGCTTTCATGCAAGATGATTAAAGTCATACAGTACAGAAACACAGCCTTCGGTCCAACTCATCCATGCCGACCAGATATCCTAAACTCATCTAATCCCATTTGCCAGCATTTGGCCTGTATCCCTCTAAATCCTTCTTATTCATTTACCCATCCAGATGCCTTTTAAATGTTGTAATTGTAGCAGCCTCCACCACATCCTCTGGCAGCTCATTCCAAACATGCACAACCCTCTGTGTGAAAAAGTTGCCCCTCAGGTCCATTTTAAATCTTTCCCCTTTCACGGTGAAACCTATGCCCTCTAGGTTTGGAGTCGCCTACCATGGGGAAAAGATTTTGGCTATCCAACCTATCTATACCCCTTATAAACTTTTGTAAGGTCACCCATCAGCCTCCAATGCTCCAGGGAAATTATCCCTGGCGTATTCAGCATTTTTCTATCGCTCAAACCCTCCAACTCTGCCTATATCTTTGTAAATCTTTTCTGAACCCTTTTAAGTTTCACAACATTCTTCCAGAGGAGGGCAACTGGAATTGCACACAGTTTTCCAAAAGTGGCCTAACATGACCTCCCAACCCCTGTACTCAATGCTCTGATCAATAAAGGAAAGTGTACCAAATGCGTTTTTCACAATCCTGTCTCTCTGCAATTCCACTTTCAAGGAATGATGAACCTGCAAGGACACTTTGTTTAGCAACACTTCCCATTAACCATGTAAGTCGTGCCCTGATTTGCCTTACAAAATGTAACACCTCACATCTATCTAAATTAAACTCATTTTGCCACTCCTTGGCCCATCAGCCCATCCGATCAATTCTAATTTATATTGAACTTCGTTTCCTCTCTCATCCCCCAAAAGCTGATAATCTCCATCCCACACACACTTCCTCCATTCTGACTTTGCTGAACCTAATTCCTGCTGTAACTCATCCTGAAGGGTGTGGTTCATGCTGATTAACAGGCCCACACTTGGGGAGGGTGAGATCTAATTCAAACAGACAGAATTCTGAATGGCCTGGAGAGAGTGTACATGGGGAAGATGTTCCTATTGGTAGAAGAGTCTAGGACCCGAGGGCACAGCATCAGAGTAAAAGGAATATCTTTTAGAACAAAGATAAGGTGAAACATTTTCAGCCGGTGAGTGGTGAATATGTGGAATTCATTGCTACAGAAGGCTGTGGAGGCCAGGTCACTGAGTAGATTTTACATGGAGATAGATAGGTTCTTGAGTATCAAAGGATTGAGGGTTACAGGGAGAAAGTGGGAGAATGGGATTGAGAAACTTATCAGCCAGAACGTAATAGTGGAGCAACCCTGATGGGCTGAGAGGCCTAATTTCTGCTCCTGTGGTTTATGGTCTCTTGCTGTCCTGGACTAGGAGTGTTCAAACTGGGGGCAGGAATAGGCCATTGAGCCTGTCGAGCTTGCGCCAGCATAGAACAGATCATAAGTAGATATGAGTATACTGACGTAAAAGGTAAAAACAAGGACTTCAGATACTGGAACCAGAGTCTAGATTAGAGTGGTGCTGGAAAAGCACAGCAGGTCAGGCAGCTCCTCGGATGCTGCCTGACCTGCCATGAATATACCTACATTCAGGTTAATAAGCTGGAATTTTTTCCACTGGAGCAGAGGAGGATTATAAAATCGTGAGGGGTATAGATGAGGTGAACGGCCAAAATCCTTTCTCTAGGCTGAGGGTTCAAGACTATGGAGCAAATTTTGAAAGAGAGAGAGGAGAAAGATTTTAAAAGGACATGACGGTCGCCGTCGCCATTCCCAGCCCCCCCCCCCCCCGAGAGTGGTTTGCGTGTGGAATGAATTTCCAGACAAAGGGGTGGATGCAGATTCAGTTAGAACATTTAAAAGACATTTGGATTAGTACATGAATGATGAAGTTTAATTTAAATTAAGTGTGAAGTGCTGGATTTTGGAAAAACAAATCAAAGCAGGACATATACACTTTATGTTAAGGTTCTGGAGAGTGTTGCTGAACAAAGAGACCTTGGAGTGCAGGTTCATAGTTCCTTGAAGGTAGAGTCCCAGGTAGATAGGATAGTGAAGGCAGCATTTGGTATGCTTTCCTTTATCGGTTACAGCACTGAGTAAAGGAGTTGGGAGGTAGGTGATGTTGCAGCTCTACAGGACATTGGTGAGGCCACATTTGGAATATTGCATGCAACTCTGGTCTCCTGCCCATCAGAAGGACGGTGTGAAACTTGAAAGGGTTCAGAAAAGATTTACCAGCATGTTGCCAGATTTGAAAAAATTAGCTCTCGGGAAAGGCTGAATAGGCTGGGGCTGTTTTCCCTGGAGCGTCGGAGGCTGAGGCTGAGGTTTATAAAATCATGAGAGGCATGGATAGAGTAAATAGACAAAGTCTTCTCCTGGGGTGGGGGAGTGCAGAACTAAAGGTTTTGGGCGAACTGGGAGAGACATAAAAGAGATCTAAGGGAAGCCTTTTCACACAGTAGTGCATGTATGAAATGACCAGCCAGAGGAAGTGGTGGAGACTGGTATAATTACAGAATTTAAAAGGCATTTGGATTGGTCTATAATAGAAGGGGTTCGAGGGATATGGGCCCAGGGCTGGCAAATAGACTAGATTAGGATAACTGGTAGGCATGGACAAATTGGACCGAAGGGTCTGTTTCAGTGCTGTACATCTCTAGGACTCCAATATATAAGGTTCAAAGGGATATAGGTTAAACACAGGCAGGTGGGTCCAATTTAGTTTGAGAACATAGTCAGCATGGACTAGTTGGAGTGAAGGGTCTGTTTCTATAACTGATCTGGATTGGTCTTGCCTTCCCCCATAACCATCACATCTTTGTTGTTCAAAAATCAGATGAACTCAACCTTGGATATATTCAATTACGCCCAAACTGCAGGAAGGCGTCCCCACTTCTGAACTCAATTCCTCTTGCTAATATACCACTTGCCTTGCTCACTACTTGCTTCACCTGTCTGACAACTTGCACTGACTAGATTAGAAGGACGCAGAGGCCCCTTTGTTCGTCCACACATCATTACTGATGAAAGGCTCGAGCCTGAAATGTCAATTCTCCTGTATTTGCCATTGAAAAAAGACCTGAACTAACTTTCCAAGAGTCTGTCCTCTCCCTGGATTCACTCCGTTTCCCTTCAGTTCCTGCAAGTCAACAGCTCAACCCCAGAATAGAAACGGGGTTGAGAAAAGAGTGTGTTGTACTCACAGATGTTGGACAGAGGAAGGAAGTTGCAGTCTGGCGTGAAGCTCAATCTTCATTCAGAGAGAGAGGAGCAGCAGCAGCAATTTCAGAAGTTCATGGTCCTACTTCCGCATCCAGACGATGGGTTTGCTGTGATTGGCAGGAGGACCAGTCTCCATCCGGTCCTCCAGAGCTTCTCATTGGTCCATCAAAACAAGGTCACGGAGTGATTCCCCTTGTTGCGTGAGCATGCGTAGTGCTTTGCTGACACCCTGACACATGCGCAGTGCGTTACTGACACCCAGTAGCATGCGCAGTATGGAAATGTTGGCATTACTGACAGATTTTCAAAGTTAAAAATCACACAATGCCACGTTGTCGCCCAACAGGTTTATCTGGAATCACTAGTTTTCGAAGCGCTGCTTCTTCATCGGTTGGTTGTGGAGCAGAATCATAACACACAGACTTTATAGCAACAGGATTGCAGTGTCATGGAATGGAATATCAAACAACTTTAGCTGACCTCTACCATCTTTTAGAATGACCATGTTAGTTTTGATTCCTTCACATGTAAATTCTAGAACTTTTCAAAAGTTACGTTCTCAAAATAGCTTTTAACAATAGGTGTCCTCTCAATCAGATAATGCATTGAAGGTGTTAAGTTAAAGTCTGTCTGTGTCCCAATGTTAGGTCAGACGGATTCTATTTCTATCGTGGTATTACAGAATCTTACGTGTCTGAGCTTTTGAGCAAAATACAATGCGATTCTGCAAGTACAAATTCAACCCACAAACTTTTATGTGTGTGAGTGTGTGCAGGAGAAACTGAGTGATCATGTGTGTGTGAGAGAGTGTAATGGGGTACAAGTCTGTGAGAGGGTGTGTGTGTGAGAGAGAGCATTTGAGAGAGCGCATGTGTATGTGAGAGAGTCTGTGTGAGTGTGTTGGTTTGGAGGAGCACGTATTTGTCTAAATGCATGCTTGTGTGTGTGTGAGAGACAGAGAGAGACAGACAGACAGAGAGAGAGAGAGAGAGAATGTATATTATAGTGGGGTCACCTGTAGTGTGACATGAACACAAGGTCCTGGTTGAGGCTATCTCCATGGGTATTGAACTTGGCTATCAGCCTCTGCCCAGCCACTTTCCGTTGTTGCCTATCCTGAAGTCTACCTTGAAGGATGGTCATTCGAAGGTCCAAGGCTGAATGTCCCGGACCGCTGTAGTGTTCCCCGACTGTGAGGGAACACTCCGCGCTGGTGATTGTTGTGCAGTGTCCATTCATCTGTTGCTGTAGCCTCTGCTCGGTCTCGCCAATATACCAAGAGACAGGGCATCATTGCCTGCAGCGTATGAGATAAACAATGTTGGTTGAGTCACATGAGTACCTGCTGTACTCACGGTGGGTGGTGTCCCCACGTGTAATGGTGGTAATCGTGTCAACACTCTGATACGTCTTTCATCATCTGCCGTGACAGAGTTGTTTCGTCTTGTCCTGAAGGCCAGGCAGTTTTCTGAGAACAATCTGTTTAAAGTTTGGCGGTTGTTTGAAGGCGAGAAGTGGAGGCGTGGGGAAGGTCTTGGCGAGGTGCTCATCCTCATCAATAATGTGTTGCAGGCTGTGAAGAACATGGCGTTGTGTTTCAGCTCCTGAGAAGTACTGGGCAACAAATGGTACCATTTTGGTTGCAGCTCGTGTCTGTCTCCCAAAGGAAGTCATTCCAGTTTCTTGCTGTGACACATTGGAACTGGCAGTTGATGAGTTGAACATTGTACCCCGTTCTTATGAGAGCATGCTTGTGTAATTCCATGTGTCTGTCACGTTCCTCCTCACCTGAACAGATCCTATGTACGTGAAGGGCTTGTCCAGAGGGGGTGGCTGTTTTAATATGTTTCACTAGAGAAGTGTAGCACTGTCAGGTTATCCGTGGGTTTGTGGTACAGAGAAGTGCTGAGATATCCATCCTTGATAGAGCTGCATGTGTTCAAAAATGAGACAGATACTAAAGAGTGTGGCGAGTGTGATGGTGGGATGAAACTTGTTAATATCACAGTATCGTTGTTTCAGTGACTCCTCACCATGGGTCCAGAGGAAGAAATGTCATCAATATATCTGGTGTATAGTGTTGGTTGGAGGTCCTGTGCAGAAAAGAAGCCTTGTTCGAACCTCTGCGTGAAAATGTTGGCATACTGGGGTGTAAATTTGGTCCCCATGGCTGTTCTATGTGTCTGGATGAAGAACTGGTTGCCAAAGGTGAAAATGTTGTTGTTGAAAATGAAGCAGATGAGTTGTAGGACAGTGCTCAGAGATTGGCAGTTGTTGGTATTGAGTACTGAAGCTGTTACCGTGATGCCATCATCATGAGGAATGCTGGTGTAGAGTACTGACACATCCACGGATTCAACTAGTCCGTGGATGCTGAGCTTCTGGAAGGATTGGATCAGAAGTCTTGATGAATGCTGTCAGTTCACGGTTGTGCTCTTTGGTCAGATCAGCTGGTAGTTGCCTATCGTGTTCCTGGTCAGTTGTTTGTACACTTCCTTGCAGAATTCCATTTATTCCGAATTACTCAAAAACTGCATAAATCCATGTAAGATTCTGTAGCTCCCACTTTAGAAATAGAATCAGTCTGACCTAACATTGGGACACAGACAGACTTTAATGTCTCACCTTCAATCCATTATCTGAGCTGAGATGACAACTATTGTTAAAAGCTATCCTGAGAATGTAAGTTTAAAAAAGTTCTGGGATTTACAAATGAAGGAACCAAAACTAACATGGTCATCCAAGATGCAAGCTCACCTGCACACTTTAGCACAGCTGATCCACCCTAAAGTGCCAGAACACCCAGAGGTAACCAACACAGACACAAGGGGGAGAACATGCCAAACTTCACACAGACAGTCACCCAAGGGTGGAATCAAACCCAGGCTCCTGGCGTTATTAAGCAGCATTGCTAACCGCTGAGCCACCATCCCACCCAGTGCTTTGAGGTTCTGCTTTGTCTTTGCAGCTTTTATCTTCTCATGCAGCCTCAGCAGAGGCTGTGTCCTTCTGACGTTGTTGGACCACACCCATTGCACTTCCCTTTCCCACTTCTGCAGCCCAGAGCACAGCGGTTCTTGAATCCTGGCATCAGATTCTGATGCCATCTGTGCTTCTGCTGCCAACTGCAGAGAACGGAGTCAATCCCCGTCACTATTCTGTCCCTTATCTCCCCCTCCCTAACGTTGTTCTTACTCCCACCACCCCACAGTTAGCTCCTCTCCCCTGCAGCCTTCTCTCAGGTCCCCTTTCCCTGCCTGACCCAGGCTCACACCCTCCTGACCCTGTCCACAGATCCCATCAGAAGGCTCTGTCCGGAGGGAAAGACCATCTCCCGGAATAAAAAGCATCTGATTAACTTTCCTCCTTGCCCTCCCAGCGTGTCAGCAACCTGGCTTCCAGCTCCACCTCTCTGAGCCGAAGGTCCTCCAAGTTGTGTTTGCCCTCGATCACATCATCCAGAGCCTTCCACCTTTGGCAAATCGAAAGACAAGTCTCACCCTGCCCCCTCCCGTGTCTATTGTGTCACTGCTTAATCATTTCTAGTGGCCGAGCAGAGACTGATAGCCAAGTTTGGAACCCATGAGGATGGCCTCCACCAGGACCTTGGGTTCATGTTACATTACAGGTGACCCCACTACACTGTACACATTCTGTCTCTCTGTCTCTCACACACAGCCATACATTCTCACATACTCACGCAGGCACTCTCTCAGATATATGCGATCTCTCAGATGCATACACATATACCCACCCACACTCTCACCCACACACACATCCTCTCACAGACTTATCCTGCGCACTCTCACTTTGAGCAAAATAGAATGTATCTTCAAACATAATTCTGAAAATGCAAATTCACCCCATAGTCTTATCTATGTGTGCATGCATGAGAGTGAGTGACTGTGTGCATACACTTGAGTCTGGCTGCGAGAGTGTGTGTTTGCATGTGTTCATGCTTGGTAAAGTCAGAGTCCGACGGTAGGTTCAGGTAACTTTTGTTGGGACCCAACTTTGTTGCAGCTTCAGATCGTCCCAGCAAAAAGGTGCACACAAAGTAGCTTTTTTATAAACACACACACACACACACACACACACTCCCCTGCATCCCACTTTCTTCACTATTGGTCAGCTGAGTTGTCCCTTTGTAATTCGATCCTTGGTGCAGCCTTAGCCTGGAGGAAGTATTGCTTCACTCAGCAATTGCAACCCAAGTAAGATTCTCCCCGTGCATTTGCAGAGGGGCTGTCAAGAATCAACCACACTGCTGTGGGTCTGGAGTCACATATAGGCCAGACCAGGGAAAGGATGCAGCTGGGACGACTGAGTGAATCCTTTCCCCCAACGGCAGTTTCCTCCCCTAAAGCATGAGTGAATCAGATTGGGGAGTTTGTTCCCCGAAAATGGTTTCATAATGAGCTGCTGGACTCCAGATTTCTGACTGAACTCCAAATCCGCCATCTGTTTTGGTGAGATTCAAACCCGGGAGTCCCCAGAACTGGGTTATTAATGGAGTCGATAACGGCACTCGGCCAAAGCTCCTTCAATCCCCCGGGGATGGTAGGTGAACTCACTGATGTCTCTGCAGGTGGGAGGAGCGGGGGAAGCCCTTCCCGCACAGAGAGCAAGTGAACGGTCTCTTTGATCCTCCAAGCTGAGTAAGTGGTGTGAAGTACTGTACTTTTCACAGTCACTGCACTGAATCTCCCTCATTCGGGTGTATCAGTATTCTTCCTGCCACACCAGGGTCCAAGCAGACAAAAGCAATCATTTCTTCTCGACTGGAATGGCTGCTGATATTCAAGTCCCAATGAATCAAGTGGCTCTGTCAGAAGCTGATGTATCTTTTAGTTTCAGGTTTCTTTCCCCATGTCTTCCTGCAAAAGAAATCACGAAATAAGTCACGGTCGGTACAGTCAAATGAACGGAACGTCGGTGACAATTCCTTAGATTGCCAGATACCTGTTGATCATATATTATCCATGACACAGAAACCTGAAAGCCCTCATTCAGCAAGGTAGCATTAGGTATATAAAGAGGAAAACTTCATTTAGGTGACAATGACCTGGAACAACCTTCCTACAAAGGTGTTGGAAATGGAGCTGAATCAAGGATATGAAAATGAAATGTCAAGGCTGCTTCAGGAAAGAAAGCCAGTAAAGTTGCCGAAAGACTTCCTGCTGACCTGTTCAATAAAAATGATACAAGAAATACAGGATGTAATTCCATTACTATGTTAGAAGGTGAAAAATCATAGCCATGCAGCGTGTACAACAGCGAATATCAGATATACACCAGATGAAGCAATCATAAAATCCCTGCAGTGCAGAATGAGGCCATTTGGCCCATCGAGCCTACTCCGCCATTCTTTAAGGTCATGGCTGATCTATCCATCATCTCAGCTCCTCTTACCTGCATATTCCTGACAACCCTAAATTCACTTACCATCCAAAATCCCATCGAACTGTGTCTTGAATATGCCTGCTTCTATTGCTTCCTTGGGCAAAGAATTCCATAGATTCACCACTCTCCAGGAAACGTAGTCCCTCCTCCTCTGCCTTAAACCTCCCCCTAATCTTGTTAACTAGTCTAACCCACCTGCAGAAACAACGAGATAGGGTGGGTCTGGATGGCATGCTGTTCGATGGGTCATTGTGGACTTGATGGGTTGAATGGCCTCCTTCCACACTGTAGAGCTTCTATGATTTACTGCAGTTGTGTGTGCCCAAAACCACAGCTCCCACAACCTCCCAACTTCTGCAAATTGAAAGACAAGTCCCACTCTGCCCTCTCATATGTGAGTTACCTAACTGCTTCATCGCTTCCAGTGAATAGAGCCCACATCTACCGCTGCTGCCAGTGACCTTTACAATGCTGATACAACAATGCAATACCTGCAGTACAGAAAATCGTAAGATTTCTGATGATACCAGTTACTCATTCACCGCTCCTTCTGATGCACAGCATTGGAAATACATTGCTGGGGGCTGAAAGAAATGAGCAGTTTAAAACAAAAACCCACCTAACCCTTCACTAGGCTTCCCGCTCAGGACACTTTATTTGAAACACTTCAACCCCACATGGCAACAAATTCCCACATTCCATCAAAATCCTGGATGTCCTCACTTACTCAGTTGCTGTCTCTCAAATGAAAGATTTCATTGTAGCCTCTGTTCCCAGTAAGGACAAAATATCTTTGAAAGCTGCTCTGAAATTCCAGATATCCCAAATTAACATAGTCCCATTTGTCAGCATTTAGCCTATATCCCTCTCAATTCACCCTGTTACCAGATGCCATTTAAAATGCTGTAATTATACCAGCCTTCACCACTTCCTCTGGCAGCTCATTCCATGCTTGCATCACTCTCTGTGTGAGAAAGTTGACCATAAGGTTCCTTTTAAATCTTTCCCCTCTCACCTCAAATCTATGGCCTCTAGTTTTGGACTTCCCTACTATGTGGAAATGTTTTTGGCTATTCACCCTATCCATGCTCCTTATGAACTTCTATAAGGTCACCCCACAGCATCCAATGCTCTAGGGAAAACAGCGCCAGCCTATTCAGCCTCTCTCGATAGCTCAAACCCTGCAACTCTGGCAATAGACAAACCCTTTCAAAGGTTCACAACACTTTTCCTGTAGCAGGGTAACTAGAACTGAACACAGTATTCCAAAAGTGGTCTAATCAATGTCCGGTACATGGGCAACATGACCTCCCAACATCTGTACTGAAATGCACAGACCTATAAAGGCAAGCACTGTGGAGCATGCTCCACCGTGGAGCATGCTCAGTGTGCAGGGATTTGTTACAAATTTTACAGTTAAAAAGCACAAAACACCTGGTCATAGTCCAACAGACTTATTTGGAAGCACTAGCTTTCAGAGCGCTGCTC
This sequence comes from Chiloscyllium punctatum, assembly GCF_047496795.1. Taxonomy (NCBI): domain Eukaryota; kingdom Metazoa; phylum Chordata; class Chondrichthyes; order Orectolobiformes; family Hemiscylliidae; genus Chiloscyllium; species Chiloscyllium punctatum. Next base: position 58,998,896 of record NC_092774.1, on the reverse strand, counting down.
CTTCATCTGGTGGTTGTGGAGTCTAAGATCGTAAGACATAGAATTTATAGCAAAAGATCAGTGTCATGCAACTGAAATGATATATTGAACCATCCAAGATTGCTGTTAAGTCTTTCATCTTTTAGAATGGGTTGCAGGTTTCAGTTCATTAATGTGCAAATCCTAGATCATAAGACACAGAATTTATGATCTTATCCTCCACAACCACCTGATGAAGGAGCGGCGCTCCGAAAGCTAGTGCTTCCAAACAAGCCGATTGGACTGTAACCTGGTGTTGTGTGACTTTTAACTTCGTACACCCCAGTCCAACACGGGCACCTCCATATCATGACAAATTTTAAGTGTCCAAATGAGAATACGAGAGAAAAATACCAAAGCAATTTTTTGTCGAAATGTTTTTTCCCCTGTGCCTCGACATGTTATTCCTTTTGCATTTTGTCTGGCTGCTCAACGTTTCTGTCTTTTCCCAGGGTAGAGGTATTCCAAAACTACAGAGTATAGGTTTAAGGTGAGGGGTAAAGATTTTAAAAGATTTAAAAGACTAGGAATATAACATTCACCCCCTACAGGGCGAAAGTGAGGACTGCAGATGCTGGAGATTAGGGTCGAGAGTGTGGTGCTGGAAAAGCACAGCAGGTCAGGCAACATCTGAGGAGCAGGAGAATCGACGTTTCGGGAAAAACCTTTCATCAGGAAATAGCCATGGGGAACTGCAGGGCTGTGGCGTAATCGAGTGAGTCTAAGTGGGATGCTGTTGGGAAGGTCGGTGTGAATGGCCTGCAGGGATGATATTCCTTCGCCATGCTTATATTGAGAAATGGTTGCCCCAAAACTGCTGTGGAAAGAGTGGGTTCCAGTTCGTGGGACACTGACACCAGTCCTGGGGAAGGTGGGATTTGTGCTGTCTCTCGCTTCCCATTCTGCCCCTTGTCCATTTTCTCCCCACCCACTGTCCCCGCCCTTTCTCCCCTCTTCATACTGCACCCCAATTCTCTCCCCAACCCTCTGAACCCCAGTCATTCTCTACTCCCCAACCTCTGTCCCCTCTCCATTTCTCTCCCTTCTCCACCACCACCAGTGCCCCCGCCCGTCCTTTCTCGTGCCTCAGCCCTCTTTGATCTAGTGGCCGAGCAGAGGCTGATAGCCAAATTTAGAATACATGAGGATGGCCTCAGCCGAGACCCTGGGTTCACGTCACACTACAGGAGACCCAGCGACACAATACACTCACACACACAAGCACACTCTCTTACATACTCACACGCTCGTACAGACCCACTCTGATAGACATGCTCTCTCTCAGACACACAGTAATACATCTCCACACTGAAATCTTCGCATACGCCATCTCACATGCTTATACTCCATCACACACACACACTGTACCCAGCATGCACACGCACACACACGCTCTCTCATGCATGCACTCACATATAGAAGTCTTTGGGGTGAATCTGCGTTTGCAGGATTATATATTTGGAAATTGAACCAGTCTCACTAAAGATTAGGATACAGATAGACCCTACCCTCACAGCTTTCATGCATTGTCTGACCTGAGGTGTCACCTCCGTTTATAGAACCTTAAGTTACCTGGAGAATGTGACTTTTAAAAAGTTCTGGGATTTGCAGATTAATGAACCGAAATCTACAACCCGTTTTAAAAGATGAAAGACTCAACAGCAATCTCGGTTTCTTCAATATATCATTTAAGTTGCTAACACTATAATATTTTATTCGATATTCTGTCTCACCATCCTCCTCCACAGCAACCATAGGTCCAAGGAGATCTGTCCCAACTTTCCAATCTACCTTCAGAACTGACACTCCTCAGGCGCGGCACCATTCACGTCAACCTGTTCATACCCTGAGACCAACGAGCCACACGCCATGGGCGCAGAAGCAGCTGAGACTTGCTCAGCACGAAATACATTGTACATTGCTCCCAGAATTTCAAGCAGCAACGAGTTTCAAGAACATCTGCTTCTCAGTCTGTCTCCCTGCTCCCAGGACACTGCTGTTTGTCTGGTCCCCAGGGACTGGGCTCTCTCCACTAGCGGATAATTGAACCATTTTGTTTCTCCTTCCAAGCTGTGCTGGTGGAAGGCAGAGCCCATTCGCTCTTCTGCTCTCTCTCCCTATCACTTGGGGGAGGAGACGTCATTGACACGAATCCATCAAATGGCAACTTTAAACTTGTTCCAAAGGTCTGTTCTCGGAGAAATGACAAGGTGATGTGCTATCGGGACAGGCAGAAATGGACACCGGAGACTCTTCCCTCAGGTAAATTGATATGAGTGCCTTCTTGTGCAGCCTGTTTGGTGTTCAGAATTTGCCTTGACACAGCAATCCTGCAGAAAGTATTTTGTTACAAGGGCGTCTGTTTCTTTACCGCAGGAAATGGACAAAAACAGCAAGTCATGTGTTTCTACTTCACCAGTTCATTACCATCTGAGGGAAGAGGTTTCACACTTGAGATCAGAACACAGCGACAGAAGGGGACAAGACAACTCAGAGCTCTACAAGGGTGCCAGCGCAACTGTGTAAATCTGACCCTAACCACTCTCTGCACGAAAACGTTCTTCATAATGTCATTTTTACTTCCTTTGCTCTGCCTAATTGTTAGCGATCCTTTCAGGCGTGGTACCATTTTCATGGTAATATTTTCTCTGTCTAGACCCCTCATGTCTTGGAAAACGTCAACTGGGCCAGATTTCAAATTTCTGTTCTCCAAGGAGAACTGTCCCAAATTTCCAATCTGCCTTCATTATTGACATTCCTCATACACGGCACAATTCACGACAACCTCTTCAGCGCTGTCTCCAATCACTTCATTTCCCCGCTTCCTGAAATTTCACTCTCAGATTTTGAGCAATAACACAGCTGGAGAATTCATTCAGACTCGGATTGTGTGGGCGAACAATCTGCAAAACATGTTCTAACTTTGAACAAATGTTTCCCTTCGCAGTGTTCGCTGCAATGGTAGCTCAGCCTCATCCCCGACTTCTGGCAATCCGATCTCGTTTAACAAAGATACTTTTGTGGAACAGTGATCAAGCACTTTTGCGATTCAGCTGTTTCCCTCTCTCTGAATCCCTTGGGTGAGAGGTGTCAGTTTCACTAAAAAGGCCCTAACTTTGCGGTTGCCTACCACTTTAACACATCACCCTGTTCCCTGGCCAACATCCCTGTCTCAGGCTTGCAGCAGTGTTCTAGCTCCAGATGAAAGAACAACATCTCATTTTCCACGTGGCGACCTTACAGCCCTCCAATCCCAGAGACAGGCAGTGGCACGGCATAAACACGGAGCATCATTCTCGCGGAGACAGAAGCCATTCAGCCCATGGAGTCCACGGCGACTGACTGTCACTTGTCTCTCTCTCTCTCTCTCTCTGAGGGTATTCCCAATCGGTGGTATCCGTCCTAATAGTGGGGGACGATGTCTGAGTCGTGATGCGGTTTCTGACATGCTTGTCATTCACGTCTGAACCAGGGTGGCGAATTACTGCAGGGAATGGCCGAAACCGCAAGGCATGGGTTTCAACTTTACCAGCTCATTAGCATCCCAAGAACAGAATACCACTGAGACCTCTAAAACCATGCCACTGGAATGGAGGGGAGTGGCTCGATAGGAAAACCGACAAGTAGATGCAGAGGCAGCTTGTTGAAGAAAGCAGATCAAGGTGAGAGGGAACGATAGCAGAGGATGGTTACGATCCATCGACCTCTGGGTTATGTGCCCAGCAAGCTCCCGCAGCGCCACTCTGCTCCCGCTGGGGGAGCCCGTTGCACAGAACACTTCAGATTTTTGTCTGGCACGCGGCAGGCACCTTCGAGCCTGATGTCAAAGACCTCCACTGCTGTCGTGTGAGATGCTGTTTCGCAGACGTATGAAGGCTGTGTAAATATAAACTTTTTTCTAAATTCCCACATTCTGTCGGTCGAACTGTGATTTCACACTGAATCACAACATGTGTCACAGCGCAGACGGTGGCTATGCGGCCAGCCTTCGCTCTGCTGGTTCTACACTTAAGTAAACGTGTGACTCGAGTCGTTTCATTCTCTCGCCTTCTCAGCGTAAATCTGCACATCTGAACGTGACCACCGAATTCCCTTTTGGGTCCATTGAATCTTCCTCTTTGTCAATGTCAGACAGGGACTTACTGACCCTCACCACTCCCTGTACGAAAACGTTCTTCCTAATGTCACTTTGACTTCTTTTCCTCGTGACTTAAAATTCTGCCGAATCGTTATGGATCCTTTCAGGCGTGGGAGCATTTTCACAACATTATTTCCTGTTTCTAGGTCCCTCATGACTTGGAAAAGTTCGGTTCTCCGAGGAGAGCTGTCCCAATTTTCCAATCTACCTTGATTGCTGACATTCCTCAAACACCTGTTGAGCACTATGGTAAAAACAATGACTGCAGATGCTGGAAACCAGATTCTGGATTCGTGGTGCTGGAAGAGCACAGCAGTTCAGGCAGCATCCAAGTAGCTTGTTGAACACGATCTCCAACGATCTTTCTCTGTTTTCTGCCTCATTCGTACTCCAGGCAGCCCACGCTGGTTTCACGATGGTGCTTTTTGAGAAAGTTAATCAGGCAGTTTTGCACAAGTCAAGTTAAAAAACGCGGGCTCGTCCGGGATTTGAACCCGGGACCGCATGCAAATCAGCGCAGTAACAAACCCTAAGCGAGAATCATACGCCTGGACCAACGAGCCAGAAAGCACGCACGCAGGGAATGCCCCAGACCTCTTGAGCGAACTGAGACATGCTCAGTATGAAATACATTTGAGATTGCTCTCAGAATTGCAAGCGGCAAAGACTTTCCCGAACAGCTGCTTCTCATCCAGTCTCCCTGCTGCTATTTCATTCCACCGCATTCGCTGTTCACAGTGTCGTTTCCCCAACGTAGCATGAAGCATAAACTGGGTGACTGCTTCGCAGAACATCCCGCTTCTGCCCGCAGAAACTAAAGGCCCTGACCTTGCGGTTGCCTGCCTTTTTAACACATCACTCTGTTCCCTGGGCAACATCCCTGTCTCAGGCTTGCAGCAGTGTTCTAGCTCCAGATGAAAGAACAACATCTCATTTTCCACTTGGAGCCCTTACAGCCCTCCGGTCTTCAATATCGAGTTCTATAACTATAGGGCCGGAACTCCCCCATGTCCTTTACCCGTACCACACAAAAGACTCCTGGTTATCACCTCGTCTGCTATGACACACGACGTATTGTTAGCCACTAACAGTCTCCATTAACAGTTATTCGCCCTCTCACGAGGATCGTTATTCACTCCTACGTCCTTCCTATTGTTCTCTCTCTGAGCTGGCGGCAAACACAGCAATGAACATTGGAGACTCTGAGCCAGCTGAAACTTGCTCAGTGTGAAGTACATTCCACATTGCTGCGAGAATGGCAAGCAGCAAAGCTTTTCCAGAACATCTGCTTGTCATTCTGTCCCCGGGGGGCTGATGTTTGTCTCATCCCCAGGAACTGGACTATCTCCACTGGCGGATAATTAAACCATTTTATTTCTACTTGCACGTTGTTCTGGGGTGGAGGGGGTGTGGGGGAATGTAGGGTTGGGGGGAGGGTAAGAGTCCGTTCGCTCTTCTGCTCTCTCTCCCTCTTTCTCTCTCTCTCTCTCTCTCTCTCTTTGAATCTCTTGGGGTGAGAGGAGTCAGATACATTAATGCGGGGAACATGAACAACTTTGATTGTGAACTTTCTCCAAAGGTCTGTTATCGGAGAGACAGAAAGATGCTGTGCTGGCAGGACAGAGAGAAATGAACACCGAGGACTCTTCGCCCAGATAAATTCACATTGTTGTGCAGCCTGCTTGGTGTTCAGAAATCGTCTTCACGCAGCAATCTTACGGAAAGTCGATTGCAAAGTGGGCATCGCTTTCTTTGCTGCGACCGCGCAGCAGTTAACATCTGAGCCCCAAGTGTCCCAGATGAAGAGAATCCGTGTGAAACCTTTTACTCACTGAGACTCATCCCCACGGCCCTGAGCTGAGGGACTGCAGGCAGTCCAACACGGAAAGGACGGTTAAAAATGAACCATTTTTGTTGTTCAGCCTGTCTGTCCCAGAGACAGGCAGTGGGACGGTATAAACACGTAGCATCATTCTCGCGGAGACAGAAGCCATTCAGCCCATGGAGTCCACGGCGACTTACTGTCACTTGTCTCCCTCTCGTCTCTCTCTCTCTGAGGTTATTCACAATCGGTGGTATCCGTCCTCATAGTGGGGGACGATGTCTGAGTCGTGATGCGGTTTCTGACATGCTTGTCATTGACGTCTGAACCAGGGTGGCGAATTACTGCAGGGAATGGCCGAAACCGCAAGGCACGGGTTTCAACTTTACCAGCTCATTTGCATCGTGGAGAACTGGTTTTGCGATTCACTTCGGAGGAAACCGACCAAGAACAGAATATCACTGAGATCTCGAAAACCACATTTGGCGCGTGCGTCGATACGAACATGCCATTTGGACACTCGGCAAATGGATGCAAAGGCAGCTGGCTGAAGAAAGCAGATCAAGGTGACAGTGAACGATAGCAGAGGATGGTTTCGATCCATCGACCTCTGGGTTATGGGCCCAGCACGCTCCCGCTGCGCCACTCTGCTGCCGCTTGGGAGTATGACACGTAGCATCATTCTCGCGCAGACAGAAGCCGTTCAGCCCATCAACCCACGGCGATTCTCTGTCACGTGCCTCTCTCTGAAGTTATTCACAATCGGTGATCTGTCCTAATCGTGGGGGAATGTGTCTGAGTCTGATATGCCGACCGTCTTATCACTCACGTCCGAACCGAGGTGGTGAATTACTGCAGGGAATGGACCAAAACGTAAGGCATGGGTTTCAACTTTATCAGCTCACTGACATCTCAGAAAAGTGGTTTTACGATTCAATTCAGAGGAACTCGACGGAGAGCAGGAGAAGACCACTCAGACGTCCAGAAGCGAGTCACTTCACTTGCGTGAATTTGGCGAGTGTATCAGTATGATACATGTCACTCAGACACTCGAAGTTTTGGGGAGCAGATGCAAAGGCAAGATATCGAACAGGGCTTCACTACAAAGGAAAGCTACTCAAGGAGAGCTTGAGCCATAGCAACAGAGGATGGCATCGATCTAGGGGCCTCTGGGTTGTGGGGGCCACACGCTTGCATTGCGCCACTCTGCGTTTGGTCTGCCCAGTGTTTTCCTCAGAACCCTTCAGCTTTTCGACAGGCGTCTGGCATGCACGTTCCAGACTCATATCAAAGATCTCCACGGCTGTTATGTAATATACTGCTGTGCAGAGGTGTGGAGGCTGTGTTGATATGAACATTCTGTTGGTCGAACAAGACCACCGAATTCAATTGTATGTCCATTGAATCTGCCCCTTTGTCACAGTCAGACAGGGATTTACTGACCCTAACCACTCCCTGTACGAAAACGTTCTTCCGAATGTCACTTTTACTTCTTTTCCTCGTGACTTTAAAACGCTGCCGAATCGTTCCTGATCCTTTCAGACGTGGGAACAATTTCACGACATTATTTCCAATCTCTAGACCCCTCATGACTTGGACAACTTGCCACGCCGGATTTCAAACTTCTGTTCTCCGAGGAGATCTGTCCCAATTTTCCAAACTACCTTCATTGCTGACCTTCCTCAAACACGGGACCACTCACGTCAACCTGTTCAACGTTATCTCCAATCATTTCACTTCCCCGCTTCCTGTCCCATTCGTATTCCAGGGAGCCCAGCCTCGTTTAACGAAGGTGCTTTTTGAGAAGTTTAATCGGGCATTTTTGCACAAGTCAAGTTAAGAAAGCCGGGATCTCTCGCAAGACTGCGCGGTAGAAGACCCAATGCAAGAATCATACCCCTAGACCAACGAGCCACAGGCCGCTGCCTCCAGCACCTCCGGAACCAGCTGAGGCTTGCTCGGTGTGAAATACATTCGCCATTGTTCTCAGAATTGCAAGCAGCAAAAGAGTTTCCAGAACAGTGCTTCTCATTCTGTCTCCCTGCTCATTTTGTTCATTTTCAAATGAACAAAACCAGCAGGTCTAGTCCATATGTGGAGAGAAAGGAGAGATAATGTTTTGAGCCCAACGATCCGTCTTCGGAACTGATGGGATGTGTGGGCGGGTAAAGACCGTGGAAGAAGGTGGACAGGTTCTAAAATGATTGAACTCGGTGTTGGGTCCTGAAGGCAGCACGGTCTCTCCGGAGAAAATGAGGTTTCGCTCTTCCAGGTTGCGCTGTGCCTTGTCGGAGCACTGCAGCAGATCAGAGACTGAAATGGTGTCATGGGCACACAGTGGGAGGTTGAAGTGACAGGAAACTGGAAGCTGACGGTTTATGGGAGAAAGGACACAGAACGGGGGATATGCTACAAAAGTGTATAGAAAAGCCAAGACCAGATCCTGAACTACAACACCAAAACACAGACAAGAGAAGCTGCAGAAGGACGCTGTTCAAAAGGGCGACAACACACTGCAGCACTGCCGACCTGTGAAGGGAAGAAGAACACGTCTACAGAGGCTTCACCAAGAACGGATATCACCGCAAGTTTATCCACAATTGCCAAGCAGACAAACAACGGGACGAGGATCTGCCACGACCCAACACACTCACCACTTTACCTTATATAATAAACCTCAGAACTAATAGCCAGACATCTCCGACCACTCGGATTCATGACAGCCCATAAACTGACATCCACGCTCAAACAACAACTCACCAGAACAAAAGACCCAACCACATCATGTGGACAACAAATACAGTTTACAAGATTCCATGGAAAGGCTGCACGAAAACTATACAGTACAGGACAAACAGGCAGACAACTAGCAATCCGTAACCATAAACACCATCTACCCATTAAACACTGTCTCTGGTACCCACACAAACACAGATGACAAGGACGATAAAATCGACGAGGACAGCACAACGGTCATAGCACAACTGAACAGAGGACAGCCAGAGAAATCAACAAACACGGCACTCACCCACGGACTCCACCAGTAAACACATTGACATATGCCAATCACTGCAAAGAACAACCAGAACCGTCACACAAAAGCAGCAGAAACAGAACCAAATAAATTCCAGAAGACACAGTACAGCAGCGCTTCACAGGTGGCTCCAACGCACTGAAGATATCACCTCTACAGAGGATGCAACGCCTGCAAATCAACTTCCCAGCTCGGCGAGCTACGATAATCGGCAGCCGAGCTACAAAGCTTTCCGCAAATCTTGAACGGAAGTGTAATTCCTGTCGAAATTTGAGAGCATCCTGTTTATGTCACTCAGTTCCTGCAAACAGAAACTTTATTGTGGTTCTGTTCGCCGAACTGGGAACTTGTGTTGCAGACGTTTCGTCCCCTGTCTAGGTGACATCCTCAGTGCTTGGGAGCCTCCTGTGAAGCGCTTCTGTGATGTTTCCTCCGGCATTTATAGTGATTTGTATCTGCCGCTTCCGGTTGTCAGTTCCAGCTGTCTGCTGCAGTGGCCGGTATATTGGGTTCAGGTCGATGTGTTTGTTGATTTAATCTGTGGATGAATGCCATGCCTCTCGGCATTCCCTGGCTGTTCTCTGTTTGGCTTTTCCTATAATAGTAGTGTTGTCCCAGTCGAACAATGTTGCTTGTCATCTGTGTGTGTGGCTACTAAGGATAGCTGGTCGTGTCGTTTCGTGACTAGTTGTTCTTCATGGATACGGATCGTTAGCTGTCTTCCTGTTTGTCCTATGTGGTGTTTTCTGCAGTCCTTCAATGAGAATTTGTACACGACGTTGGTTTTGCTCATGTTTGGTTTGCTGACCTTCTATTTTTTTGGATTCAGTACCACGTGACCCATGCCGAATTCATATTCATGTTCCTGGGGCCAGTATCATTATTGCGTCACAATAGCTGCAGGCCATCGCTGGGCATGTCCTATGACGTCGTGTTGCGGCTGGAATTTCTGGTGACAGTTTTTTAAAGAGGGTCAGGCAGCTCCTGTATCGGGGCTTCCCTTCCTTCCACTTAAGTTCAAGGCCTATCAAACCGAAATTCCACAGGTATGTCTGGAAGCACTTTTTCCCGATGTTGGCTAATGATTTCTGCAGACATTTGGTAAAGTTTGAACACGGTGAGAGCCATCGGCTTCCAAACCACGTTCCCGAATTACTCGACCAATACTTAAAGCAGTGATAGTGCTATAAAAGCACCGCATGATTACGGCCGAGAAAGACTGTATTTCGCTCAGTCAGTTCGTGTTTCTAAAGCGAGACAAAAGTGACAATGCAAGTGAAACGAACGAAATTGCAGACAGGCTGCCATACCACTCTGTTTGTATCCCCACACAGGGGTGGTTTCTGTGACATGGGTGTGTCTGCAGTGTCTGTGGTCAGACCGTTTACAATGAATGTTCCAGCCTTTATTTTGTTAAAGTCACACTGATAAGGGACAATTGCTATTTCAGTAATTGTAGTCTGAAGCTGGAATTCGCTAACACTCGGGTTTAGTAATCTTACTGATATTTTACATCTCAGACTCTTTGGTGCATTTAGTCAGCAAGTCCGGCTGTTCACCAAAATAGTTGTAAGTCGAAATGGAGCAAAATTGTAGAATTAGGGCCAGACTTTTCAGGGTACATGTTCAGAAGCACTTCTACACATTGGGTTTGTCAGATGTTTGGAAATATCGTACATAAATGGCAGTGGGTACAGGATAATTTGTCAGCTTTAAATCCGAAACAGATTTTTTTTTGTTCAGGAAAGGTATAAAGGGACATGGGCCAAAGACAGATAAATGGAGTTAGGCCTCTGATCAGACATGATTTCTTTGAACGTTGGAACACACTTGAGGGGCTAAATGGCCTACTCATATTCCTATGTTCCTATAATCTTAACCGTTTCCTTGTTGCACATTTGCGGCCTGTTATCGGGGGCACAATCTGCAAGAAAATATTCTCCAATTATTTGTTCTTGAAATATCGAATACAGACACACCCAGGCATCTTATACCAATATTCGGACAAACACAGTCACAGAACAGTTAACTGATCGAATTCCTGCACTTGAATCTTTAGAAACGTAATGTTCTTGGTTTCCCGATAATGATTCGCTTTCCTCAGTCCCAGATGGAACGACACAAGAAAAAATAGAAAAGCAGCAATGTTCTGGTCCTATAATCTACAATCTTCTGCTGCCAGTGAAAAACAACAACGCAACTTAAGTCGGGGTCGACTGCAACCCGGGCCTAATCTCCCAATGAACCGAGCACAGGCTCAGCAAAACTGAGGGAGATTATGTCCTGATCACGAAACCTGCGAGCAGCGTTGGCAAAGGCCCAAGCGAGTCACCCATAAAAGTCAGTCATCTACTTTCTAAACGTGCTCAACTGCTTAGTTCCTTTATTTTATTGACCTTTGCAAATCTGAAAGTGAGAATTGGGGATATGTGGTAGCGAATGGCTGTTTGTGTGTCAGATTTGCCTGTCAGTTTTGTTGATATTGAAGCGAATTTGCTTTCAAAAAAAGGCAAAAAAAAGACAAACAACTTTACATTCAAGAAGAGAAACTGAAGAAACTGGATGTTAGCGTTGAGAAAGAAGCAAAAAGGAAGTGGAATCTTAATGATTTTCCTGAGTTTTGAGCAGAAAGCATTGGAGCTGTGGACTTCTGCTGATCAATGTATTTGTTTTCATAAAGTTTAAAAAGTTATTTCGCCTTGATAAAAGAACTGGTCACACCCTGACTAGATGTTCGAATACCTCAGGAGTAGAACAAAAGATTTTTATTCTGAGGTCGTGAGTTTGACACTCATATTGTACAATGTTCCCGTGAAACTTTGCTTTTTGTGCGGAACATTCGCTCTTTCTTCAACTGGCAATCTAATCATATTCAAACTGAGTTTTACTCCCGTTCGTTTTCTCCCTGTCCCTGTTGCTCGGTTTTGAGGGAAAGCTGAGAGTGAACGGGAGACAAGTTTGTAATTGTGGCTTAATGGTGGCACTTGAAAATTGACAGATTCTACTCATGCATCGAGGCCAATAAACGGCTCAATCACAGAATTGGAACGGTCAAGTGCTATGGGAATTAATACCAGTCCATATTAAAGAACACTGAAATGAGTAAGATGTGATTCATTTCGAGGAAAGAAATTAGGAAACTTCGTCACCCAGATTATCTCAGAGCAATCGTTGGCTATGGTATATTTTATGTTACTTTCAAAGCTCATGCATCCACTGCATTGTGACCTGATCTGGTACTCAGGCTTTAATAAGTGATTTTGATGCATTTTGTTACAGAGTTGCGACATAGGCTGGGGAGCAATTCCGGTACATAGAGATGAGGAAGTTCGAATCAATTAAACAAGAGGGCTATGCTAAACGAGGACTGTTACCAAATACATTTACCAATCTACGTTCATCCTATCGATTGTATTCGCATCATCAACACTTCTCATCAAATAACTCGAGAGACTTTAATCACAATTTTCTGTGAACAGTTCTACATTAGCTTTGCTGAATGAACCCCAAATTTCTTGAAGTGGCTCCTTATTTTCGGCCCTGATTATTAATCTCTCTTCACATGGGAATGGATCCTTCCCACCCGCTCTATCTCTTATCAATGTGTGTAGTTCAATTCGATCTCCCATCAGCCTCCTCTGTCCTGATCAAATCCAGGGGAACAGGGTTGGGGCTGTGGCGCGAACAGAGACAAGCTCAGTACTCACATTTCCTGTTAGAACAATTCCATGAGATATTTTAGACCACAACTTTGGGCGTGTAGTTGTGGCCGAACACTTAAGGTGTTGGCGTAGAGATCCTTTGGGGCTCCCCCGCCCAGGGTGGTAACCTGCTGGCTATGCTTTCTTCGCTGGCGATTTTAAATGACTTCCTGTTGGTTGCATTATCGCTCAAACTTCACAAAACCCGTCTCAATAAAGTCCCGTTTTCTCATGTCTGGGAATTGATTGCCATGCAGGAAACTCGGGTTCTGAACAAACAACGTACCAGACTCACGACGTCAGCTCTGTTTATCTTTCCACAGATGCAGCTCGACCTGTTGGCTTTCTGCAGTATTCTCTGTGTTTATTAGGCACAAGTGCTGCTTTTCATTCAAGAACTTCAATCCCTGTCCTCTGGTAACTGACTCTGGTCAGTGGCAATTGGTTCTTCTGATCATTAATCTGACCATTCCCACCGCTTCTTCTCCCATCATGACCAACAGCCCCAGGAAATCTCCAGTTATCCTTCTTTGCTCCAAAGCGAACATTCTCAACCTTGGCAATGTCTCCCCAAAATGGAAATTCCTCATCCCTGGACATGAGGCAAGGCGTACAATTGGGAAGAAATTTTGGCAAAATATTGTCAGTTAGGCAATGGAAAAATGTTCAAATGTTCATGAAGCAAAACAGAAATCCCAGTCTCCAGCTTTGTGAACCTTTAGAAACACTTTGGGAAGCGGATTTAGAGGAGAATGGAAGATGACCTGTCCGATTGAGCAGAGACAGTCCAGACACCGTCCCCTTGTTGAAGAGGCCGGGAGGTTGACTCTGATGTTCTCGGCACATGAACTGATCTGAGACATTGAAAGAATTGTCGTTCCTGCACATCAGGAATTCAAACCCCTTCTCCCCTCCGAGCCAATGAGAGAACTCGGGAACAGGCAAAACGCTGAAAGGCTGGAAGGGCGACGGCCCCGGAGTAAGAAAGCTAGTTCCTCGTGACATGGATGTGTCTGCAGACTGTCCCCGGTATCTCCACAAGAGATCTCCCAGGCTTGATTGTGGAAAAGTAAAACTGATAGACGACAATTGTAATTCTAGGCGGGGGGGCTGAATTATAAAATCACTACGCGATGGCGCAGCATCCGCCGGTGCCTGTCTCTGTGGCGCAATTGGTCAGCGCGTTAGGCTGTTAACCGAAAGGTTGGTGGTTCGAGCCCACCCAGGGACGGTGTGTTCCCTGCTCTCCTTTGGCATCGAAGCTGTGCGCTTTTAATGGGGTCAGGAAAATGTTCCCCAAACGGAAATCTTCTCCACAAAGGGGTTTCTGAATTGAATTAATGTCTAACGTAAGGGACTGCGTGTGCTGAGAAGACGAGACCAAAAGAGAAACTCGGCAGCTTTGACAATACCTGTAGGAGAAAACAGAATTCTGGAATCTTGCCTCTGATTCTCTTTCCACAGATGTTGCCTGACCTGCTGAGTTCCTCATGCCATTTCTAACTGAAAGTTCATTTCATCTTTTGGGGTGAAACACCTAAATATCTGCAAAACCATGTGAAGATATTTAACCCTTTCGAATCACTGTGAAGTGATTGGATTCAAACAAACTCTGCGATGATTGACTCTTTCTCAGCTCCACAGGCAGACAGACCTGGGAAGTCAAGCTGTCAGTGTGGTTCTGTATTCGTGGGCCGAGTGGTTAATGCGATGGACTTGAAATCCATTGCGGTTTCCCCACGCAGGTGTGAACCCTTCCGAGTACAAAATGAGAAATGTCGTCGAAAAGAAAGGGAGCTTGCTCCCCGGCTTCTTCTTTAAGATTCAAATCAGTGGAGGGGGAGGAATATTTCACTCAAATTGGGACTGGTGGGAATCTGCAACCCACTGCCTGTTCGGGTGGAACAAGCAGTTTACCGCAGAGCTTCTTTTGAGGCTCTGAGCAAAGTGTTTGGAAATGAGACTAGAAGAGTGAGGGGCTTGAAATCGTGATCGAAATGAAGCAGGCACCTGAGGACAAGGGTGTTTCCTTTGCCAGTGAAAGATACTGCTTCACCAAGTTGGGCCTGTGGAAGGGAATCAGTGACGGTGATTATCTTTGGTTGTTCACCTTGTGAATGAACCCATTGCTGCGCATGTCCGTGTTAACGTCAGAACTCTGCAGCATGGTGGTGTGAGCAACGCACAGGACCGGGGCGCAATGGATGATGCATCTGACTCCACCTACCTGTTTGAAATGCAGCTCACAGCTTCTTCACACACCCCAATTAATCTTTCTCATTGTCCTGAAGCCGGCATACGGTTTGAGTTCCCGATCTGCGGGAATGAGAATCCTTTCACTGTCTCGCGTCAGTAAATGTCCCTGAGAACATCTGAGTCAACTCACAGCGCAGTCAGATGAGGGGAAGCTGAAATAGCCCCACATGCTGCTCACGGGCACATTTTATTCTCCCCAACTCAACGCCTCAACCACTGTGGCTACTGGGAGTGGAAAAGAAACAATCACCAAAACCCAGTCTAAGCTCTGTGAGTCTTCAGAAAATCAGCAAACGTTCATCCCTTCGGATTTTCTATCCTGGGCTGACAGGGATGGGTTTTGTCACTCTTTTGTAGGACATTGCAAGTGGATGTTTTGCAGAAAAGCACCGCAATGCAATCTGATTAATCAGGACCTGGATGTTTTCGGTCTTTGAATGTAAGTGTTGTGCTCCAGAACTTTGTTGTTCCCAGTTTATAATACTTATCTTCCCCGTCCCCTGTATCACTTGTCGAAAATGTTTAATTTGTGTCTTGTAATCCTTTCACTGTCTGCTAATGAGGATAGCGTTTCCGTGTTTTACCTCAATTATCTTGACCTTGCATACCTCAAGCCTCAAGCTAATTTCACGAGAAACCTTCTCCAGTTCAAAAGCCAACTGTTAATGATGGCTCTGTTCCTTGTCACGTGTCCAATTTCAGATCGATGTTGTTAATGTCCCTTATACTCCTTCAGATCCAGGTTTCGCTCACAGGGCTAGAACAGAACTGTCACCAAATACATTGACCAATCTACGTTCATCCTATCGATTGTATTAGCATCATCAACACTTCTCATCAAAATAACTCGAGAGACTTTCATCACAATTTTCTGTGAACAGTCATACATTAGCTTTGCTGAATGAACCGCAAATTTCTTGAAGTGGCTCCTTATTTTCGGCCCTGATTATTAATCTCTCTACGCATGGGAATGGATCCTTCCCAGCCGCTCTATCTCTCATCAATGTTTGCAGTTCAGTTCAATTTTCCACCAGCCTCCTCCGTTCTGATCAAATCCAGGAGAACAGGAAGCATTGGGGTTATGACGCGGCCATGACAAGCCCAATACTGACCTTTCCTGTTGAACCCATTCCACGAGAAATATGAGACCACAAGTTGGGGCCTCTAGTTGTGACCGAACATTTACGCTGCTGCCTTAGACATCCTTTGGTGTTCCCCCTCCCAGGGTGGGAACCTGCTGACTATGCTTTTTTAGCTGGAGATTGTAAATGACTTATTGTTGGTTGCATTATCGCTCAAACTTCACAAAACCAGTCGCAATAAAGCCATGTTTTCTCACGTCCGTGAATTTATTGCCCTGCAGGAAACTCGAGTTCTGAACAAAAACCGGAGCACACTCAAAACGTCGCCTCTGTTTACCTTTCCACAGATGCTGCTCGACCCGTTGGCTTTCTGCAGTATTCGCTGTGTTTGTTCGACACAAATGCTGCTTTCCATTAAAGAACTTCAATCCCTGTCCTCTGGTAACTGACCCTAGTCAGTGGCAATAGGTTCTTCTGATCATTAACCTGCCCATTCCCATCACTTCTTCTCCCATCATTGCCAACAGCCCCTGGAAATCTCCAGTTAATCTTCTTTGCTCCAAAGAGAACATTCCCAACCTTGGGAATGTCTCCACAAAATGGAAATTCCTCATCCCTGGACATGATGCATGTGTTACAATGGGGAAGAGGTTTTGGCAAAATATTGTCAGTTAGAAGGTGGAAAAATGTTCCGGAAGTAAAACATAAATCCCAGTCTCCAGCTTTGTGAATCTTTAGAAACTCTTTGGGAAGTGGAATTAGAGGAGAATGAAGGATGAACTGTTCGACTGAGCAGAGACAGTCCAGACACCGTCCCTTTGTTTAAGAGGCTGATTGACTCTGATATTCTCGGGACATGAACTGACCCGAGACATTGAAAGAATTCTCTGTACATCAGGAATTCAAACCCATTCTCGGCTCGGGGCCATTGAGAAAATTCGGGAAGAGGCAAAACACTGAAAGGCTCGGAGGGCGATGGCCCCGGTGTCGGAGAGCTCGTTCCTCGTGACATGGATGTGCCTGCAGATGGTGGGATCAGGCTGTCCCCATGTCTCCATAATGAATGTCCAAGGCTTTATTATGGAAAAATAAAACTGACAGAAGACAATGGTAATTTTGGGCGGGGCGGGTTGAATTATGAATTGATTAGTAGGTTCCTCAAAGACACTGTGGAAGCGGTGCTGGGGCCAGTCTCTGTGGCGCAATTGGTCAGCGTGTTCGGCTGATAATTGAAAGCTTGGTGGTTCGAGACCACGCAGGGGCGGGCTGTTTCTTGTTCTCGCTCCTTCCGCTTTCTTGGCTGCGAAAGTGCACGTTTTTAATGGTTTCAAGAAAATGTTTCCCAAACGGAAATCTTTTCCACTGAGGCAGTACAAAGGGGTTTCTGAATTGATTGAATTTCTAACGTATAGGACTGCGGATGCTGAGAATCCGAGACAGAAAGCGAAACTGCTGGAGAAACTCAGCAGGTTTGGCGGTACCTGGATGAGGAAAAAAACGAGTTCTGAAATGTTGTCTCTGATTCTCTTTCCACAGATGCTGCCTGACCTGCTGAGTTGCTCCTGCAATTTCTGTTTTTGACTGAACGTCCATTTCATCTTTCGGGATGAAACACCCAGACTCGCCATTTGCAGATATTTAACCCTTTCGAAACCTGTGAAGTGATTGGATTCAAACAAACTCTGCAATGGTTTACTCTTTCTCAGCTCCACAGGCAGAGAGACCTGGGAAATGAAGCTGTCAGTGTGATTCTGTTTTGGTGGGCCGAAGTGGTGAATGCGATGGACATGAAATCCATTGCGGTTTCCCCACGCAGGTGTGAACCCTGCCGACTACAGTTGAGAACTGTCGTCAGAAAGAAAGGGAGATTGCTCCACGGTTTTTTTTAAAATGCAACTCAGTGGAGGGGTTGAAGTATTTCAATCACATTGGGACTCGTCGGGAATCTGTAGCCCACTGCCTGTCAGGGTGGAAACAAGCAGATACCTACAGAGCTGCTTTTGAGGCTATGAGCCAAGAGTTTGGAAATGAGACTAGACCAGTGAGGGGCGTGAAGTCCTGATCGAAGTTAAGCAGGCACCTGAGGATTAATGTGTTTTATTTGCCAGTGAAAGATACTGCTTCACAAAGTTGGGACTATGGAAGGGAAGCAGTGACGGTGATTATCTTTGGCTGTTCCTCTTGTGAATGTTCCCATTGCTGCGCATGTCCGTGTTAATGTCAGAACTCTGACCCATGGCGGCGTCAGGTTCGCACATTGCCAGGGGCGCAATGGATGACGCATCTGACTCCACCTACCTGTTTGAAATGCAGCTCACAGCTTCTTCACACACCCCAATTCATCTTTCTCATTGTCCTGAAGCCGACATATTGTTTGAATTCCTGATCTGCAGGAACGAGACTCTTTTCATTGTCTCGCGTCAGTAAATGTCCCTGAGAACATCAGAGTCAAGTCACAGCGCTGTCAGAGGAGAGGAAGCTGAAATAGGCCCACACGCTGCTCACGGGCACATTTCACTTTCCCCAACTCACCGCCCCAACCACTGCGGCTCTTGGGAGTGGAAAGGAAACAAACACCAAAACCCAGTCTCAGCTTTGTAAGTCTTCAGGAAATAAGAAAACTGTCCATCCCTTCGGATCTTCCATCCTGGGCTGACAGCCTTGATTTTAAATGGCTGTCCAGTCAGTGCCGATTCGTTTAGGCTGAAAAAAATCTTCCTTATCTCATCCCAGCATTTCTTGCCACAGAGACCTGTGTGGCAGAGTTCATGCATATATTTCCTTGTATGGTATTTTGTTAAAAACATTCGTTTGCGGGTTGTTTGTATCGGGTATTTCAGGTTCATTAGCCGCTGTTTAAGTGTGTTGGTAGGTTTGTGGGCTACCATGATGCTGAGAGGGTTGAGTTGTCTGGACATCATTTCCCAGATGTCTTTAATGTAAAGTAATGTGGCTAGGGTTTCTGCAGACGTTGTGTCTACTTGTGTCAGTTTGTTGATGTGAAATCGGCACACTGGGTTTATTGGGTATGCAAAAGTGAGGACTGTAGATGCTGGAAACCAGAGTTTAGATCAGAGTGATGCTCGAAAAGCACAGCAGGTCAGACAGCTTCCGAGGACCAGGAAAATCGACGTTTCGGGCAAAAGCCCTTCATCAGGAATAGAGGCAGGACGCTTCCAGGGGTGGCGAGATAAATTGGGGGGTGCTGGGCCAAAGGTAGCAAAGAGTACAATAGGTGAATGGTGTTGGGGACGTAGGTGACAGGTCAGAGAGGAGGGTGGAGCGGATAGGTGGGAAGGGAGATTGACAGGTCCTGAGGACAGCGCTGAGCTGGAAGGTTGGAACTCAGGGAAGGTGGGGGGAGGGGAAATGAGGAAACTGGTGCAGTCCACATTGATGTCCTGAGGTTGAATGTATCCGAGGCAGAAGTTGGGGCGTTCTTCCCCCAGACATCGGGTGGGAGGGAGGGACGATGGAGGAGGCCCAGGTCCTGCAAGTCCCTGGCAGAGTGGGAGGGGAGGTTGAAATGTTGGGCCACAGGGCGATGGGGTTGATTGTTGCGGGTGTCCTGGAAATGCTCCCTCAAACGCTGTGACTTGACTCTGCGACGGGGCTCCAGTCTCCCCAATGTAGAGGAGACCGCATCGGGAGCAATGGATACAAGAAACAACTTTTGTGGAAGCCTTCTAACTACCGTGACCCGTGTTCGATTTCCGGGCAGGGAAGCAATTTTCAGTAGAGCTGTCAAACTTCGCTACCGTTACCCTGGTGGTCTAGTGGTTAGGATTCGGCGCTTTCACAGCTGTGGCCTGGGTTTGATTCCCGGTCAGGGAAACAATTTGCAGTGTGTTTTTTTGGCTGCCCATTCTCCTTAAATGCGCTGTCGAGTTAATGTTTGGTCTTCGGAGTCACTGGGTGCTGCACTGCGTTGTGGTTCGTTGAAATAGTGCCCTTGTTCAGATTTGTTTGTATGTGTAGGGATGATTACTTCTGTAGCTGAGTACTTGGTTCGTGTGTGTTGCTTTCCTGCAGAGGCTGTTTTGAATTTACCATTGACTGTTCGCTCTACTGTGACATCTCGAAATGGCACTTTGTTGTTGTTCTCCTCTTTTGTGAATTTTATGCCAGGAAGGAGATTGTTGATGGTGTTGTAGGTTTCCTCTAATTTGTTTCATTTTTTGATGACAGAAGTGTTTCATGGGTATTTCGTTGATTTGTTTGTAGGGCTTGTTATTGAATATGAAGTGGGTGGTAAGGCACAGTTCCACGAGGTTGACTGTGTTATCTTTGCTGCTGAAGTTGGTTCTGTGTTTTTGTCTTTAGTTCTTCGAGTAGTGTCTTCAGTTTTCTTTGGCCACGTTGATTTTAATGGATGTGAACAGGGCTGTTATGTCAAAGGACAACATTATTCCATCCTCTTCTATCTTCGTGTCTTTGATGTTCAGGAATTCTTGGATGGAGTAAATGGAGTAGCATAAATCTTCGACTTGGTGTTTTAGTCCTCAGTGGAGGCCTTTGACTAGTCTGTATATTGGTGCTCCAAGTAGTGAGACTATGGCCTGAGGGGGGCTCCTAGTTTGAAAAAGAGGAGAACAACAACAAACTGAATTCTTCGATGTCACAGTAGAGCGAACAGTCAATGGGAAACTTCAAACTAGCATCTACAGAAAAACAACACACACAAACCAAATACTTAACCACAGAAGCAATCATCCCAACACCCACAAACGAAGCTGCATCAGGACATTATTTCAACGAGCCACTACACACTGCAGCACAGAAAAACGACGAAGACCACAAGAGAAATACGTATATAGTGTATTTAAGGAGAACGCGTCCCCAATAAACCCATTCTGCCGATTTCCCAGTGATGCTTCCAAGCTCACTCTCAAAAATTCGGTTTGTCCCTCCATTCTTTCCTGTTTGTTTTTTGTGGGTTTTGAAAGCGTTCCCAATCCTCTGACTGAGTATTAGAGTTGGGAAGGTAAAAACAATGACTGCAGATGCTGGAAACCAGATTCTGGATTAGTGGTGCTGGAAGAGCACAGCAGTTCAGGCAGCATCCAAGTAGCTTCGAAATCGACGTTTCGGGCAAAAGCCCTTCGTCAGGAATAAAGGCAGTGAGCCTGAAGCATGGAGAGATAAGCTTATCTCTCCATGCTTCAGGCTCACTGCATTTATTCCTGACGAAGGACTTTTGCCCGAAACGTCGATTTCGAAGCTGCTTGGATGCTGCCTGAAGTGGAGTTGCGAAGTTATGTTGTGGCTGTACAGGACATTGTTGAGACCACTTTTAGAATATTGTGTGCAATTCTGGTGTCCCTCCAAGCAGAAGGATATTGTGAAATTTGAAAGGGTTCTGAAGCACCAATGGGTCCACAGAGGGGAAGAGGCCCTTCTGCTGCCCTGAGTGTGGGAAGGCCTTCAGTGATCCCTCTGCCCTGCTGACGGACCAGTTGGTCCACACCGGGGAAGGCTGTTCTCCGGCCCCAAGTGCGAGATGGCCTTCAGCAGTTCTTCCCACCTGTTGAGACACCAGTGGGTCCACACTGAGAGGCCGTTCTTCTGCCCCAACTGCAGGAGGGGCATTGCTCTTTCCTCCGACGTACTGGCCCATTGGTGTGTCCAAATGGTAGAGAGGTCGTTCAGTTGCCCTATGTGCAGGAAGGCCTTCAGCAATTCCTCGGCCCTGCTGAGGCACCAGTCTATCCACACCGGGGAGAAGCCGTTCTCCTGCCCCGAATGTGGGAAGGTCTTTACCCACTCCTCCACACTGCTGAATCACCAGCTGGACCACACGGGGGTTTGGGGGGCGGGGGGGGACAGTGGCGGAGGAGGGGAGGCCATTCTGCTGCCCTAAGTGTGGGAAGGCCTTCAGCATTTCCTCCGCCCTGCTGAAGCACCAGTGTGTCCACCCTGGGGAGAGACCCTTCAGCTGGTCCGAATGTGGGAAGAGGTTCATGTTTTCCTGCAACTTGCGGAAGTACTAGCGGGGGCACCAGCGCTCCCAGCAATCAGATCCCACCAGTGACGCTGCCTTCGGTCACCCCCCAGGACTGAATCTGCTGCCAGTTCTGACAGTGGGTGCAGTGGCAGAGTAGGTGGGCTGTTATTGTTTTCTGCTGGAATGCAATTGCCTCCCCTACACCCCACAAACCCAACCCCAAGGTAGCTCAGGGTTAGCACTGCTGCCTCATGGCACCAGGTACTCAAGAATAATTCCACCCTTGGGGTTCTGTGTGCAATTTATGGAGGGTCGGAAAATGGATCTGAGTGGGTTAGTCTTCGGAAGATCAGTGCAGATGTGTTCGGCTGAAGGTCCTGTTTTTCCACAGTGTGGGTGTGCTATGATTCTATGAGCTTTGCCTTCAGTGGACACTGTTGCTCATTGAGCCCGGGACTGCACATTGCCAATGAAATAATCCAGAGAAACCTAAGACCGCAAGACCATCGGAGAAGAAGTTTGGCCTTCTCTGCCATTCGTTCGTAACAAAAGTATTGGATGAGATTAGCTACAGTGTAGAAACAGGCCATTTGTCCAAACAAATCCACACCGACCCTCCGAAGTGTAACCCATCCAGACCCATTTCCCTCTGACTAATGTACCTAACTCTATGGGCAATTAAGCATGGCCAATCCACAAGACCTGCACATCTTTGGTTTATGGAAGAAAACAGGACCACCCAGAGAAAACCCACGCAGACATTGGGAGAATGTGCACACTCCTCACTGACTGCCACCCAAGGCTGGAATAAAACCTGGGTCTCTGGCACTCTGAGGCTGCAGGTGTAACCACTGAGCCACTACATATTGCAACCCGAGGTTGGCAAGCCGGGGGTTGGGAGAATACAGCAAGCCAGGCAGCACCAGGATGTGGAGTAGTCAGCGTTTTGGGTATTAACCCTTCTTCATTACTGAAAGAGTGACTTATCTATGAGAAAAGATTTACATGAATGTTGCTGGGGGTTGGAGGGTTTGATTTGCAGGGAGCGGCTGAATAACGTGGGGTTGTTTTCACTGGATCATCGGAGGCAGAGAAGTGACCAAACAGCGGTTACAAAATCATGAGGGGCATGGACAGGGTAATAGACAAGGTCTTTTCCCTGGGCTGGGGGAGTCCAGAACTAGAGGGTATAGGTTTAGGGTGAGAGGCGAAATATATAAAAAGGGACGACATCTTCATGCAGAGGGTGGTACTTATATGAAATGAGCTGCCAGAGTATGTGGGTCAGGTGTTGTCAAATGGGACTAGATTAATATAGGATATCAGGTCAGCATGGACAAGTTGGACCGAAGTGTCTGTTTCCATGCTGTACGTGTCTCTGACTACTGGTCCTGATGTAAGTTTAAAATAGAGTCCAAGTAACTTTGAATAGTTCAATCTTGTTGAGCTCACCTCCTGAAAAGTTTCAGATGAATCCCTCTGAGAGATACTGTTTAAACATGCTGAGTTGGACAAAGTATCCCATCAAGTTCAACACAAACCCAGAGTTGAAGAAGTTCAGAAGTCAGAACACCAAGGGGACCAAAACTGATCACAATATTCCAGGTGCGGCCTCATCAACGTCCTGTATAACTACAACATAACTTGCCAACATCTGTACTCAATTCCCTAACTGATGAAGGCCAGTGTGCTGAAACCTTTCTTCACTACCTTGTGTACCAATGTTGTCAGAGATATAGGACCTACTTTAAACTGATGCAGAATCCAGCTGCTGAGAGCCCAGAAGCAGAGTTGTGCTGCGTGAGTGTGCTGGGCTTTAGATTTTGATACCACCTCCCCACACCTCTAGAGACCTCAGGTCTGTAGCTTGCCTTCTTATCTTTGAGGGTTTTCCACCTGTTTGAAACAGCCTGTCCTGCAATTAACCCCTTTATGCCAAGGCGTTCCTTCTACAGGCAGAATTAATTGTCCTTCTGTCACACAGTTATTAAACACCATTATCTCATCTGTCCAAAGGAACTGCTCATTGTTTTGCCTCCTCCTTCCCAGCGATAGTTAATGTATGTTATTTGTTAACTCCCTTGTAGCAGTTTCTCATTGGCCCTTTCGTTTCTTGGTCCAGAAAGAGTTATTGCTGACTCATGAAGTTTTCAAAATTCTGGAGTTTACAGGACCACACCACATTCCTCTCTGCCGCCCCCAGGAATAACGATTGCTCCTGAGGTACTCACAGTTCCTGACGTTCCTTGATATCCCCAAATACAATCCATATGTCAGAAAATCACTGGTGCTGCCCTGACATAGATAGTCAATGTTTGAACAGAAGATTATGGGGAGAAAATGCAGAAATCCGAAATGCAAAGAGACTTGGGAGTTCAAGTCCAGGATTTTCTCAAAGTAAACTTGCAGGTTGAGATGCACTTTCCCCTGCAAGTGCCGAATGTGTGACACCAGCCCATTTACCTATTCCCTCCTCGCTATCCAAGGAGCCAAACTTACATTCCAGGTGAAGTGGCCCTTTACCTGCACTTCCCACAACCCAGTCTACTGCATTTGCTGCTCACAATGTTGCCTCATCTACATTGGGGAAAACGAAGCCTTAACTGGGTGACTGCTGCACAGAACATCTACGTTCTGCCTGCAAAAAAGACCCTGAGCTTCCAGTTGCCTGCCAATTCCACACCCCACCCTGTTCCCTGGCCAACATCTCTGTCTCAGGTTTGCTGTTGTGTTCCAGCGAAGCTCAGCACCAGCAGAACGAAGAGCACCGAATATTGCACTTGAGGACCACACATCCCTCTGGTCCCAATATCCAATTCAATCATTCGAGGACCTGAACTCCATAGTATCCTCGTCCCTTCCACACACACCAAGCCTTGTTATCACATAGTCTGTCATTCCACACTACTTCGCCACGAACAGTCTCCATTAACAGTTATTCACCCTCCCACGCAGATCGTTATCAACTCCTTTTTCTGTCCAACAGTTCTTCCCTCGCTTTGGGCTCTGTCCTGATCTCCGCCTTCCTCCCACAATATCTCCTGCATATAAACCGACATTTTCCCAATCACCATCTGTTCTGTGGAAGGGTCAACGACAACTCCTGTTTTTTGTTCCTGATATACAGCATCCGCAGTTCTTTCAGGTTTTTATTGAGAGAGAGTTGGAAATTGTTTCGAGAGACAGAAGGAGAAGGGGGAGAAACAGAACAGACATGAACGTAAAATCATTGTAGTGCGATCACTTCCCTTAAGCATGAATAGAGCGCATGGGTCATCTGTGAGCTTGTGGCGCAACGGTAGCGCGTCTGACTCCAGATCAGAAAATTGCGTGTTCAGATCACGTCAGGCTCACTACAATCAACGTCTAACATTTCGAATGAAGAAAAGAGTACGTTGTATCGAAAGTTCTTTGCGGAATCTTTCGATCACACGTGAATCTTTGCTGTCAGTTTGATTTGTGAACACTGTGTCAGGGAGGTGGTGTGCCCATTGTTTGGGTAAATGCTCAGCTCCCCGCAATGTGAGAAATAAAACACAAACTGTTCATCACGGGATTAAAACACACAGCCGCTTCGTTCAGTTGGTGACAGCGCAGTGTGAATCACATTATACCGATATTTTTACAACTTAATCGAGACATTTCCATCCAGGTTTTAGTCACATCAAACTGCCACGTAATGCTGTCATGGCCTCAGTAAACTATAATAACGTGAAGATCGCTGGGATGATTTTCTACATCCGACTGCAATATAAACACAGATCATTGTTTCCAATTTTGGTGGAACAAAAGACATCATATTGGTGGATAATTACAGTTAGTGCAAACACAGCTAGCCATCGATAAATATTAATCCTGTTCCCTTCAATGGCCAAATTTCAATTCAGAAACCAAGTGCACTCGGCTGCTTGTAACATAGACAACATGACAAAATGGCTCATAGGAGGAGAAATGGGGCATTGAGAAGGAGTGAAATGTTTGCTTTTGGTCACCTCTACAATTGTTAGAAAAACAGGTTGAAAGGATTCTTAAAAGGTGTCTGAAGGAGTGGTGAGGGATAACACTTCAGACAGCACAAAGTGGAAGACCACTTTCTAGTGGAAGGAAAAGACATTCCTTATTTCTGAAAGAACTGGGAAACAGAAGAGGGGATGAAATCTGACTTGGGAGCTATTTCCTATTTGTTGAGGATGTCGCTTCATCACAGTCTTGGTTTCGAGCATAATCTCTTCATCAGGAATAAAGGGTGGCCCAAGGGGGCTGAGAGATAAATGGGAAGGAAGTGGGGCTGGAGTGAAGGTAGATGGGAGTGCAATAGATAGATGGAGGTCGGGATTGATGGTGATAGGTCAGAGATGAGGGTGAAGTAAATAGGTGAGAAGCAAGGTGGACAGGAATGACAGGTCAAGAGGTTGGTGTCGAATTGGAAGGTTGGATCTGGGACAAGGTGGGGGAGAGGAAATAAGGAAACTGATGAAATCTGCATTGATACCATGTGGTTGGAGGGCCCTAGAGCAGAAGTTGAGGTGTTTTTCCGACAAGTGTCGGGAAGCAAGAATTTGGCAGTGGAGGAGGCCCAGGACTTGCATGTCCTTGGTGGAATGGGAGGGGGAGTTGAAGTGTTCCGCCACAGGGCGGTGTGTCGGTTAGATTTAGAGTCCCAGAATTCTTCCCTGAAATGTTCCGCTAGTTGGCGTCAAGTTTCCCCAATGTGGACGAGACCATATCACGAGAAATGGGCATAATCTTATAAATAGATTGCATAAATCTTAGCCCGCCAGAGTTATTTTCTTTAATTAAATTAAAGAAAATTTTTATTCAGTTGGATGACTGCATGAAACGGTTTGTTGGTCAGATTTGAATCATCACACCCAAAAGAGACAATGCCATGAATATCAGTGAACTGCTCTTTTTGTTAAAAACCACAAGTTCTTGATTTATTTTCACAACTTACTGGTATTCACACCTGCACATTCAATGTCAAACTCTGACATCAGAAATTAAATTACAGCATTAATTTTGACTTACAATATTCGAGCAAACAAATTAATAGCACACAGTGAATCGCAAGTCTGATTAAAATGAAATTAAATCTGACCAAAAAAAATATAAATTCAAGATGGGAGATAAGAAATGGTGGAAGGGCAGAGGGCAAGAAATGCAGCATCATAGAATGTGCTCCTCCAGAGAGTGCATTTTACCAACTACCACTGCTAAATATAAACACTCTGATATGATCCTCCGGTTTTAATGTAAACCATAACCCCATACAGTAGGTACCATTTAAATGAGTTAAAAATACAAGCCTTGAGCAAATCCAGCTTCCAGCCTTATTCAGTCGCTCCCTGTAGCTGAAACCCTCCAACCCCCAGCAACATTCCCGTAAATCGTTTCTCACAGAGAAGTCAACGGTTCAGTCCTGAAGAAGGGTTAATACCCAAAACGCTGACTACTCCACATCCTGGTGCTGCCTGGCTTGCTGCATTCTCCCAACCTCCTGCTTGCCTACTTCGGGTTGCAACATGTAGTGGCTCAGTGTTTACCACTGCAGGCTCACCGTGCCAGGGACCCAGGTTAGATTCCAGCCTTGGGTGGCTGTCTGTGAGGAGTTTTCATATTCTCCCAGTGTCTGCGTGGGTTTTCTCTGGGTGGTCCTGTTTTCTTCCATAGTCCAAATATGTTTAGGTCATGTCGATTGGCCATGCTTAATTGCCCATAGAGTTAGGTAAATTAGTCAGACGGAAATGGGTCTGGATGGGTTACTCTTCGGAGGGTCGATGTGGACTTGTTGGGACAAATGGCCTGTTTCCACACTGTAGCTAATCTCATCTGCACTACATTTGTCATTAACGAATGGCTGAGTAGACTCGATGGGCCGAATGGCCTAACTTCTGCTCCAATGCTCTTGCTGTCTTAGGTTTCTCTGGATCATTTCATTTGGAAATGTGCAGTCCCTGGCTCAATGTGCAGCAGTTTCCAATGAAAACAAAGCTCATATGATGGTTGAACTCCTACAGTGTGGAGACATGTCCTTCAGCCCAACACATCTGCACAGATTCTTCGAAGAGTAACCCACTCCGATCCATTTTCCGACCCTCCATAAATTGCACACAGACCCCCAAGGATGGAAGTATTCCTGGGTTCCTGGTGCCATGAGGCAGCAGTGCCAACCGTGAGCCACCATGAGGTTGTGGTTGTGGGGGGTGGGGGAGGCAATTGCAGTCCAGAAGAAAACAAATACAGCCTACCTACTCCCCCACTGCACCCACTGTCAGAACTGGCAGGAGGTTCAGTCCTTGGGGGTGACTCAAGGCAGCGTCACCGGTGGGATCTGATTGCCGGGAGCGCTGGTAACCCCGCTGGTGCTTCCGCAAGTTGCAGGAAAACATGAACCTCTTCCCACACTCGGGCCAGCTGAAGGTCCTCTCCCCGGTGTGGACACACTGGTGCTTCAGCAGGGCGGAGGAATTGCTGAAGGACTTCCCGCATTCAGGGCAGCAGAAAGGCCTCCCCCCTCCGACCCCATCCACCCGTGTGGCCAGCTGGTGCTTCAGCAGTGTGGAGGAGCGGGTAAAGTCCTTCCCACATTCGGGCAGGAGAATGGCATCTCCCCGGTGTGGACGGACTGGTGCATCAGCAGGCCTGAGGAATTGACGAAGTACTTCCTGCACTTACGCAACTGAGCGACCTCTCCCCCATGTGGACCCACCAATGGGCCAGCAGGTCGGAAGAAAGAGCAAAGCCCTTCCTGCAATCGGGCAGAAGAACGACCTCTCCTCAATATGGACCCACTGGTGTCTCAACAGGTGGGAAGAAATGCTGAAGGCCATCTCGCACTTGGGGCCGGATAAACAGCCTTCCCCGGTGTGGACCAACTGGTGCGTCAGCAGGGCAGAGGAATCACTGAAGGCCTTCCCACACTCAGGGCAGCAGAAGGGCCTCTTCGTCTCTGTAGACCCATTGGTGCTTCAGAACCCTCTCAAATTTCACAATATCCTTCTGATAGGAGGGAGACCAGAATTGTACACAATATTCCGAAAGTGGTCGAAAAAATGTCCTCGAGAACCACAACATAACCTCCCAACTCCAATACTCAGTGAGAGGATTGCGAAAGCTTTCAAAACAGGAAAGAATGGAGGGTCAAACCGAATTTTTGAGAGTCAACTTGAAAGCATCAATGAGAAATCGGTGGAGGGGGTTTATTGGGGACCCGTTCTCCTTAAATACACTATATACGTATTTCTCTTGTGCTCTTCGTAGTTTCTCTGTGCTGCAGTGTGTAGTGGCTCGTTGAAATAATCTCCTGATGCAGCTTCTTTTGTGGGTGTTGGGATGATTGCTTCTGTGGTTAAGGATTTGGTTTGTGTGCATTGTTTTTCTGTAGATGCCAGTTTGAAGTTCTCCATTGACTCTTCGCTCTACTGTGACATCAAGGAATGGCACTTTGTTGTTGATCTCCTCCCCTTCAAACCAGGAACCTCCCTTAGACCAGAGTCTCACTGCTTGGAACACCAATATACAGACTAGTCAAAGGCCTGCACTGAAGGCTAAAGCACCTAGTCGAAGATTCACTCCACTCCATTTATTCCATCCAAGAATTCCTGATCACCAAAGACACTGAGACAGAAGGAGATGGAATAATGTTGTCCTTTGACATGACAGCTCTGTTCACATCCATTAGCATCAACGTGGCCAAAGAAAACTGAAGACACTACTCGAAGAACTAAAGACAAAAACACAGAACCAACTTCATCAGCAAAGATAGCACTGTCAAGCTCGGGGAACTGTGCCTTACCACCCACTTCATATTCAGTAACAAGCCCTACCAGCAAATCAACGAAATACCCTGAAACTACCAGCGTCAGGATTCCTCGCAGAAGCAATAATGCAGAGACTCGAACAAACAGCCTTTCCAACGATCCAACCCAAACTTAGAGTCTGCTACAGCGATGAAACTTTTACCATCAAAAAATTAAACAAATTAGAGGAAACCTACAACACCATCAACAATATCCTTCCTGGCATAAAATTCACAAAAGAGGAGAACAACAACAAAGTGCCATTTCCAGATGTCACAGTCGAGCGAACAGTCAATGGTAAATTCAAAACAGCGTCTATAGGAAAACAACACACGCGAACCAAGAACTTAACTACAGAAGCAATCACCACTACACATACAAACAAATCTGAATCAGGACACGATTTCAACGAGCCACGACACACTGCAGCACCCAGGAACTCCGAAGATCAAAAAATGACTGTACAGAGCATTCACGAAGAACAAGTAGCCTGCAAACCACCTGAAAACGGTTTCACTGACCGGGAATCGAACCCGGGCCGCGGCGGTGAGAGCGCCGAATCCTAACCACTAGACCACCAGGGAGATGCAGACAGATCCTAATAGCTCTACTGAAAATTTGTTCCCTTCCCTAAAATCGAATCCGGGCCGTGGTCGGTCGAAGGCTTTCACCTGTGTCTCCAACAATGTCATTTCTTGTAATTATTGCTCCTGATACTGTCTCCTCTACATTGGGGAGAGTGGAGACTGCTCGCAGAATTAAGTGACATCGCTTGAGGGAACATCTACAGGGCACCCACACCAATCAACCGCATCGCCCTATGGCCCAACATTTCAAACCCCCTCCCACTCTGCCGAGGACATGCAGGTCCTGAGCCTCCTCCATCGCCGCTCCCTCCCCACCCGATGCCTGGAGGATGAACGCCTCATCTTCCACTTGGGATAAATTCAACCCCAGGCCATCAATGTAGACTTCATCAGATTCCTCATTTCCCCTCCCCCACCTTACCTCAATTCCAAACTGTCAGCTCAGCGCTGTGCTCATGACCTCGCCTACCTGCCAATCTCCATCCCCAACTACCTGCTCTACCCCCCTCTCTGATCTGTCACCTTCATCCCCAACCCCATTCACCTATTGTGCTTTTTGCTACCTTTGGTCCAGCACACCCCACCCCCAATTTATCTCTCCACCCTGGAGGGGTCCTGCCTCTATTCCTGATGAAGGGCTTTTGCCCGAAACGTCGATTTTCCTTCTCATCGGAAGCTGTCTGACATGCTGTGCTTTTCTAGCACCACTCTGATCTAAACTCTGGTTTCCAGCATCTGCAGTCCTCACTTTTGCCGACCCAATAAACCCAGTGTGCCGATTTCACATCAACAAACTGACACAAGCAGAAACAACGTCTGCAGAAACCCTAGCCACATTACTTTACATTAAAGACATCTGGGAAATGATGTCCAGACAACTCAACCCTCTCAGCATCATGGTGGCCCACAAACCTACCAACTCACTTAAACAGCGGCTAATGAACCTGAAATACGCTATACAAGCAACCAGAAAACGAATGTAATTTACAAAATACCATACAAGGAAATATATACATGAACTCTGCCGCACAGTTTTTTTGTGGCAAGAAATGCTGGGATGAGATAAGGAAGATTTTTTCAGCCAAAACGAATCGACACTGACTGGACAGCCATTTAAAATCAACGCTGTCAGCCCAGGATGGAAGACCCGAAGGGATGTACAGTTTTCTTATTTTGCGCTGACTGTGAGAAGTGCTTCAAACCATTTTCTCAGATTGGGGAATTAAAATCACACCCCTCGCAGTGGGAAAGACTATGTCCCCGCTCTATTTGTAATTTCAAACCCAGAGCAACACAAGGAAAGCTCCACCCAATGGGGAAACCGTGGAAATGTGGGGACTGTGGGAAAGGATTCCCTTCCCCATCCATGCTGGAAACCCACAGACGCATTCACAACGGGGTGAGGCCGTTCACCTGCTCAGTGTGCAGGAAGGGGTTCAGACAGAGAGAAGCCATTCACGTGCCCCATGTGCAGGGGAGAGTTCACTCAGTCAGCTGCACTGCTGACCCACCAGTGGGTCCACACTGGAGGGAGGACATTCACCTGCTGTAAGTTCCAAAAGGGCTTCACCTGCTCCTCCCACCTGAGGAGGCACTATCGAGTTCACGTGCCGGCATAAGGGGATGGAAGGCGTGATGGCGAAGTGCTCCGATCAACCCAGCACTGGGGCGTCACAGGTTCGAATCCCACTGCGGTAGATGGCAGAATTAGAGTTCGGTCAGTAATCTGGACTTCATAATCTAAGGATGAAATCACTTTTAGGGGGTAAAAACACCATCTGATTCACTCATGACCTTTTTAGTGAAGGAAACTGCCGTTGCGGGAAAGGGTTCACTCAGTCATCCCAGCTGCATGTTTTACCCGGCTGTACCAGGGATCCAGTTACAAACGGACAACTCAGCTGACCAACAAAAAATGTGGGGAGGGGAGAGTGGGTGCATTTTGAGATGGAGGTGTTTTCTTTAAAAACTACTTTTTGTAAGCCTTTTTCCTGGGGAAATCTGAAGCTGTAACAAAATAGGGTCATAGTAAAGGTTACCTGAACTTACCGCCCGGCTTAGACTCTGTGAGGTCCAACAGGTTTTGTTTTAAAGCTCCTCATTTCTTTCAGCCTCCAGCACTAATGTCATGTCTCAGAAGGACCAGTGAATGAGTAGCTCATATTGTTACAAATTGTATATTTTTTCAGGACTTCAGGTTCATTGTTTCATTGGCATTGCAAAGTTTACTAGCAACGGTGGGAGGTGTGCTGTATTCACTAGAAACAAAGTTTTAAAATCTCACAAACACCAGGGTTTATTCTAACAAGTTTATTTGGAAGCACTAGGTTTCGAAGTGTTGCTCCTTCTTCAGGTAGCTGTGGTGTAGAATCACAAGACACAGAATATATCGCAAAAACATTATAGTGTCATTCAACATAAGTGATGTATTGAAGAAACCTAGATTGCTGTTAAATCTTTCATCTTTTAAAATGGGCTGCAGATTTCGGTTCATTAATATGTACATTCCAGAACTTCTTTTAAGTCACGTTCTCCAGGAAACTTGATGTTTTATAAAAGGAGGTAACACCTCACATCAAACAACGCATGAAAGCTATGAGGTGAGATCTGTCTGTATCCCAATCTTGAGTCAGACTGGTTCTATTTCCACCTGTATAATCCTGCAAATGCAAATTCACCCCAAATGTGTGAGTGCATGCATGAGAGAGAGAGTGTGCATGCTGGGTAAAGTGTGTGTGTGATGGAGTATAATCATGTGCGAAGATGTATGCGTGGGTGTGAGTGGGGTGGTGTGTTAGTGTGTGTCTGAGAGAGAGCATGTCTATCGGAAAGGCTCTGTTCGAGCGTGTGAGTATGTAAGAGTGTGTGAGGGAGTGTGAGAGAGAGAGAGCGAGCGTAACAGTGAAGTGGGGTTACCTGTCATGTGAAATGACCCAAGGTCGTGATTGAGGCCATCCTCCTGGATTCCGAACTTGGCTATCAGCCTTTGCTTAGCCACTAAAAATGATTAAGCAGTTACACAACACACATTGGAGAGGGCAGGGTGGGACTTGTCTTTCGATTTGCAGAAGGTGAGACGTTCTTGGTGCTGGAAACGAAGGAATACACATACTGGAGGAGCTTCGGCACAGAGAGATGGAGCTGGAAGCCAGGCTGCAGACACGTTGGGGGATTCACTGTGGAAACAGGCCGTTTGGCCCACCAAGTCCACACTGACCCTCCGAAGAACATACCCCACCCCCTGACCCACCCGATAACCCCACAGCTAATCTCTGAATTTAGAACGCCCAATCCACTCTAGCCTGCACATCTTTGGAAAATGGGAGAAAACCCGAGCACCCAGAGGAAACCGACGCGGACAGGGGGTGGGGGAGGGATAGGAAAGTGCAAAATCCACACAGTCACTGTGAGGGTGGGATTGAACCCAGGTCCCTGGCGCTGCGAGTAATCCCCTCTCCAGCTCTCGGCAATCGATTGGCTTCTCCCCAATCATGGTGACACTACAATCAGTTTGAGGAATTCAATTTGCTCCCATAGAGTTTCCACGGGGCAGGGGTCGTTGTTACTCGGCAGATTCAATGATCCAATGAAGGCCTCGTCTATAGCGAGAACACTAGTCCACATTTCCTTGAAAAATTAAAGTCCTCTCCGGAATTAGAACCCTTGAGGACTCCCACGCAGGCTGTGTGCATTCACGGGGATTCTCAATGCATGTTGATATTTGAAATCATTTCCTGCAGACAAACATTTCCCCTCCTGGATTCAAACACTGCAGATATTCAGGCCCTGACTAAATTTCTTGTCCATGCTTGAAAAGCAAATCCTCCTCTGCTAATAACGTGAGAAAACAGATCACTGCTGTCAGTGCAGGGCAGAAAATAGGATGAGAGAATTTTGGTTTGCACAGAGCAACCTTCTCTATCTTCTCCCCGAAATCTCTGTCTCTCAATTCTTCCACCTTTCAATGGATTCCAACCCAAATTCATCCTTCCATCCTCCTGCCTTTGCCCAGCTCCCCTCTCCTGAAAGTGCTGACCCTCTGTTCAGTTTCTCAGTCACATCTCGCCATCCTTAGTATATAGCCCACATCTTTATTTAGTTTTTAAAACAGAAAGGCAGTGGTTTGCTGATGCCAGCATGTGCGGGTGACTGCACTCACACAGTGTTCCAGACTCGTCTCTCGTGTCATTCAGAAAAGTCTGCACTGCACATGTGCAGAGAAGGGGATGCTGGGAGTGGGTGGGATGCATTTTCACCTCCCCATCCAATCATCCCCATAGCGTCCCATGTCAATTTCCTCACCGCCACCCATAGCATCCCTGCCCATTCTCTCTCTCTCTACCCTAACCTACCAGCCCCTTCTCTCTCTCTCCCACACATGCCACTCTCCCCACCCCGTCCATTCTATCTCTGCACCCTCTGCCTCTGTCCAGTCCCTCATCCACCCTCTGTCCCCATCCATTCCCTTTATCGCTCCACCCTCTGCCTTCCCAAATCCAGTCCCTTCCCTTACACTCATTTTCTATCACCTCCCACACGCTGCCCCCATCCATTCCTTCTCTCCCCCACCTTCTCCTGCCATTCATTGTTGCCCTCTTTCTCCACCCTCTACCCTGTCCATTCTCACCCCAACCTTTGCCCCGTCCATTCTCTCCCCACCCACTGCCCCGTCCATTCTCTCCCTACCCACTTCCCCCGTCCATTCTCTCCCCACCCACTATCCCCATCCATTTTCTCCCCACCCATTGACTCCTGTCCATTCTCTCCCCACCCACTGCCCCGTGTCCATTCTGTCCTGAACACTGCTCCCCGTCCAATCTCTCCCCATCCACTGCCCCATGAATTCTCTCCCCACCCATTGCCCCAGTCCATTCTCTCCCCACCCACTGCTCCTTCCATTCTCTCTCCCCACACTCTGCAACCAATTTCTTTCACTTCACACTTTGCAACTCCCCATTCTCTCTCTCCTCCCCAATCCTCTTCACCACATTCTCTCTCTCTGCTCCTACCCTGTGTACCCCCATACATTCTCTACCCCTGATGCTCTGCTCTCCTACCCATTTTCTCTCTTTCTCTTCCCCCAGTCTCTGCGCCCCCGGTCAAATCTCACTCTGAGTACCCTCCCCCCGTCCTTTCTCGTGCCTCGAGCCCTCTTTGATCGCTGTATCAAACCCTTCTAATGATAGAGAGACAATGGATGGTGATGACGACCTGGGGTGGGGGTGGGGATGGGAAGCGTGAGAAATGGCTGACCTTTAACATTGAGAATAGCTAAAATGATGTATTCAGAAACATCAGTAATGTCTGAAAGCACATTCAAATGTTTAAAAAAAGCTGCAGACATATTTCTGAAACTTGCATTGAAATCTGCACAGTTTGGCCACAGTTGAGGACAGCCACTAAACCTGGAATGGCCTATTCCTAGTCTTGTGAAATTGGTTCAGAATATGTAGAAATACAGCCATAGAGTTGCAGAGAACAGAAACAAACCTTTCGGTCCACTCCGACAACATTTCCTAAATTAACCGAGTGATCCATTTGTCAGCATTTGGGCCATATCTCTCTCAGCCCTTCCTATTCAGACCTCCATCCAGATGCCTTTTAAATGTTGTAATTCTACCAGCCTCGACCACTGCCTCTGGCAGCTTATTCCAAACGCATGTCACGCTCTGCGTGAAAAAGTTACCCCGTTCGGTCCCTTTTAAACCTTTTCCCTCTCAGCCTAAACACCTCTAGTTTTGGACTTCCTCCACCCTGGGGAATAGATATACAAAAGTTGAGCTGCCAGACAAAATCATTGGGAAACAATTTCCTGAAACCATGAAAAACGTGCACATTAGCAGCCAATAAAGCGTTAGGAGTGAGAACCAGAAACACCCCATCCCTGGGTGGTCTCGAACCACCAACTTTTCGGTTAATAGCCGAACGCGCTGACCGATTGCGCCTCAGAGACGGGTCCCACCACTGCTTGCACAGTGTCTTTGAGGAACTTACTATTCAATTCATAATTCAACCCGCCCCGCCCAAAATTACCATTGTCCTCGATCAGTTTTACTTTTCTACAATAAAGCCTCGGACATTCATTATGGAGACATGGGAACAGCCTGATCCCACCATCTGCAGGCACATCCATGTCACGAGGAACGAGCTCTCCTACACCGGGACCATCGCCCTCCGAGCCTTTCAGTGTTTTGCCTCTTCCCGAATTTTCTCATTGGCCCCCAGCCGAGAATGGGCTTGAATTCCTGATGTGCAGAGAATTCTTTCAATGTCGCGGGTCAGTTCATGTCCCGAGAATATCAGAGTCAATATCCCGGCCTCTTAAACAAGGGGACAGTGTCTGGACTGTCTCTGCTCAGTCCGTCAGTTCATCCTTCATTCTCCTCTAATTCCACTTCCCAAAGAGTTTCTAAAGATTCACAAAGCTGGAGACTGGGATTTCTGTTTAACTTCCTGAACATTTTTTCACCTGCTAACTGACAATACTTTGCCAAAACCTCTTCCCCATTGTAACACATGCATTATGTCCAGGCATGAGCAATTTCCATTTTGTGGAGACATTCCCAAGTTTGGGAATGTTCTCTTTGGAGCAAAGAAGGTTAACTGGAGATTTGCTGGGACTGTTGGCAATGATGGGAGAAGACGTGGTGTGAATGGGCAGGTTAATGATCAGAAGAACCTCTTGCCACTGACTAGGGTCAGTTTCCAGAGGACAGGGATTTAAATTCTTTAATGGAAAGCAGCATTTGTGTCGAACAAACACAGCGAATACTGCAGAAAGCCAACGGGTCGAGCAGCATCTGTGGAAAGGTAAACAGAGCTGACGTTTTGAGTGTGCTACGGTTTTTGTTCAGAACTCAGTCTTTTGCCTCTTCCCGAAGTTGGTCCAGGTCTGTGTCTTAATTGACGAACACATGGCAAGTGCAGTTCCGCAATGTGAAGTTATAGCCTTTGCTGTTTAAAAAAAAAGCAGTGCATTGTTAAAATGATTATATATTGGAATGTGGAGAAAGTGAGGACTGGAGGTGAAAGTCGAAAAATGTGGCACTGGAAAAGCACAACAGGTCAGGGAGCATCTGAGGAAAGGGACAGGGAACGTTTCGGGCACGAGCCCTTCATCAGGAATGATGTATGGATGTACTAAGGGGTCTCAGAGTCCCTCCACACCAGTCAATGCCAGCTGTCGGGCAGATGCAGCAGGCAATGAGCGAGGCAAGTGATATATTACGAAGAGGAATTGAGTTCAGAAGTGGGGTCATTGAACATATTCAAGACGAAGTCCATCTGAGTTTTGAACAACAAAGAAGTGGATGGTTATGGAGGGAGGTAAGAAAATGGTTTTAAGACCAGTACAGGTCAGTCACAGAGTCAGACAGCACTGAACAGACCCTTCATCCAACTAGTCCGTGCTGAGTATGTTCTCAAACTAAACTCGTCGCACCGACCAGTGTTTGGCTCATAACCTTCGAAACTTTCGTATTCATGTACTTATCCAAATGTCTTTTAAACGTTGTAACTGTACGTGTATAAAATCATGAGGGGCATGGATAGGATAAATAGACAAAGACTTTTCCCTGGGGTGGGGGAGTCCAGAACGAGAGGGCATGGGTTTCGCGTTAGAGGGGAAAGATACAAAAGAGATCTAAGGGGCAACTTTTTCACGCAGAGGATGGTACGTTTATTGAATGATCTGCCAGAGGAAGTGGTGAAGGCTAGTCCGATTGCAGCATTTAAAAGGCATTTGGGTAGGTGTATGAATAGGAAGGGTTTGGAGGGAGATGGGGCCGTGTGCTGTCAGGTGGGACAAGATTAGGTTGGGGTAGTTGGTCGGCATGGACAAGTTGGACCAAACAGTTTGTTTCTGTGCTGTACATCTCTATCTCAATGTTAAACATACTCAGTGACCTGGCCTCCACAGTTTTCTGTGACAATGAATTCCATAGATTCACCACTCTCTCGCTACAGAAATTTCTCCTAATCTCCATTCTCCCTTTATGCTAAGGCTATGCCCATGGGTATTAGTCTCTCCTCCCAATGAAAACATCTTCCCAATGTCCACCCTGTCCAGACCGTTCAATGTTCTGTCCGTTTCAGTTAGATCTCCCTTGAATGTGGGCCTGTTAATCAGCATGAACCAAACCCTTCAGGATGAGGACATCCGTGATTAGATTCAACAAAGTGAGAATGGAGGGTGAGAGTGTGGGATGGAGATTTTCAGGTTTTAGGGAATAAGATAGGAAAGAAAGTTTAATATAAATTATAATTGATCAGATGAGCTTATGGGCCAAGGAGTAGTGGATGGAGCTTAATTTAGACAAATATGAGCTGTTGCATTTTGATGAGGCAACTCAGGGCAGGACCTGTGTGGTTAATGGTCAATTAATGGAATTCTGTGCTCAAAAAAGCAGTAGAGGGAGCTTCATTAAGACACTGTTGGATGGGTTTTCTGCGTGGTAGGGGAATTAAGGGACGTTGGGAAAATGCAATTAGGAGGAGCTGAGACGATTGATCGATCCGCCATGATTTTAATGAATGGTGGAGCAGGGTCGATGGTCCAAATGGCCTACTCCCTCTATTACTTTGAAACTATAACCCTGCGTTTCCCATGGCTAACCCACCTAACCTGCACATCCCTGGACACTGGGCAATTTAGCACAGCCAATCCAAATCAAGGCCAGTGAGCAATGTAGTGATTTGGAAACCAAATACCAGAGAATGATAGAAAGGGACAAGAAGAAGAAATGTATGAGCAATCAAAACTGGATTCTAACCATCACAAAAAATAAAACTAAATGCTCAGTATGTGAATGTTACTGCATTGTAACAAAAGCGAATTAATTGACAGCACACATTGAAGAGAATAATTATGATCTGAGACTCCTTACAGAGATGTGGCTTCAGAATGACAAGGATTGGATCCGGAATATCGAAGGGATACGAGGCATTCAAGTCGAGTGAGGAGCTCAGTAACGGTCGAGGGTGGGCACTGCTAATCAAAGCACTGATAGCATGGTAGTCTGGTGTCAGCTCGGATTTCAGGTCCTGATTTCTCTATCCTCTGATCTCCCTCTTCCCCCAGAGTTAAATGTTGTCTGTTCTCAGCTCTGCTCGATTTCTGCTGAAGCTTTGATCGCCTTTAACACATTCTGAAGCAATGAAATATTCTGAGCCTCCTGGAAATGACACATTATCTATACCCCTCCTGATTTTAAAAATCTCTAAAGTTATCTGTCAACTTCCTCGGCTCAATTGTAAAAATGTCCCAGTTTCTGCTCAATTCAAACCCTCCATTCCCTGCAACACGCTGGTAAAGTCGGGAATAGGGAATTGCATCAAATCACATAAATGTACTGTCTGAAACAATCTAGCTGTGTTCTGGCCTGAGATATTGAGAGTCCCTGGTGGAAGTAATTACGAATGCAATAATTTTGGTCACAGAATTGAACAATCACTTTGCAATAAAGGGGTCTACTTTGATAAGGAGGTAGTGGTCATTTCTAGGGTAAGTGAACAGTTTGGAGATCAGGGAGATGAAATTCCAGACACTTGGGAAGGGCAAGAAATGAATTTGATAAATAAGACAAAGAACTGTGGATGCTGGAAATCTGAAACAAAATCTGAGAACACGGGAAAATCTCAGCAGGACTGGAAGCATCTTTGGAGAGAAAGCAGAGTTAGAGTTTCGAGTCCAACAACTCCTCTTCGGGATTCTGAAATAGTTTGTGAGAACCCCTTAAGTCATCTGCCCAGCTTTAAGACCATAATACACAGGAGCAGGATGAGGCCATTTGGCCCATCGAGTCTGCTCCACCAGTCGATCATGGATGATATATTTATCCATCCCATTCTGCTGCCCTCTCCTCATAACCCCTTACTAATCAAGAACCTATCTCTGTCTGAAATACCCTCAATGACTTGGCATCCTCAACCCTTCTCGTAGTGGAAACATCATCTCCACGTCCACACTGTCCAGCCATAGAGGAGCACAGCGCTGCCTGACCCACTGTGATCTCCAGCATTTGTTGTTTTCAGGAAGGATTCCAGCATCTCCAACAACGCGCTTCTAAATTTTGTACCCAGTTGGTTAGCTCTCCCTGGATCCCGTGAGATTTAACCTTACTCAACAACTACTGTGTGGTACAATTAACAAAGTTCCCAGCCCCCACCTCTTTCTGCACACATGGGCAGCACAATAGATCAGTGGTTCGCACTGCTGCCTTACAGCGCCAGGGATCCGCTTTCGATTCCAGCCTTGGGGCGACTGTCTGTGTGGAGTTTGCCCATTCTCCCTGCCGTGTCTGCTGGGTTTTCTCCGGGTGCTCTGGTTTCCTCCCAACATCTAAAGGTGTTCAGTTTCGGGAGAAGTGGCCATACTAAATAGGCCCATAGTGTGCAGTAAGTGTAGTGGAATGGGATCGGGGAATGTGTCCACATGGGTTCCGCTTTGGATGGTCGGTGTGGACTTGGGCTGAAGGGCGTGTTTCCACATTGCAGGAATTCAACGTGGCATTCCCCCAACTCCAGAGTCTCAGCACTCTTGGTTTTTCCCATGGACAGTGTGGGGAAGGGAAACAATGTTTTACACGGGAGTAAGGTTCAGTGAGTGTGAAGCTAAAAGTAAACGCAGTGCTTGAGCTTTTTTCCCCGGTATACCAAAGGTTGAGGGGTGATCTTACAGACGTTTATAGAATCATGCGATGCATGGATAGGGTAAATAGACAAGGTCATTTCCCTGGGATTGGAGAAGTCCAGAACAGGAGGATAATATGCTTGAGGTGAGGGAGGCAAGTGTAAGGAATGATCTGCCGGAGGAAGTGGTGGATGTAGGTCCAATTATAACATTTAAAATACATCTGGATAGATATATGAATAGGAAGAGTTCAGAGGGATATGGCCAAATGCTGGTAAGTGAGACGAGATTAATTTAGGCGATCTGGTTAGCACGGATGAGTTGGACTGAAGGACCTGTCTCTGTGCTGTGTATCTCTGTGACTCTGGCTTGCCCGCAATGTGTTCAGTTTCTGTCTGGTGTCGGTGACAATGCCTTGATATCTCATTTCCTCCATCTCCCCACTTCCACCTCCCCAGATGTTAACCATTTTGTGTCTGGTTGTTTCTCAAGAAGCTGCATTGAAGGTTCATCCTGAATTGACACTTTTTTTTGCTTCCCAAAATCAGACTTACTCACTCCTACATATCGTGAAATATACTAACTTTCAGGTGGAGGTATCCAAAATTCAGAGGTGTCTATCTTGATGTTTTCACTTTTCGGTCTCTGTAAGATCCTGTATCAGTACCGTCGGGAGGATTAGTTTGAGCGGAGTGAGAATAGAGGGGTGAGAGGGGGTGGGATGGTGCTTTCAATTTTGTAGAAAAAGAAAAGAATGTTCTGCAGAAAGTAGAATTGCTTGTTTGGAATTTCTAACCTGGACTGACAGTAATTGACTTTTGTAATCTCTTTTTACAGATTATTTGAAGATCTGAAGACGGACGTTTCAATATCAATAGATGAAGAGCTTTGCCTGAAACATTGACTCTGCTGCTCCTCAGATGCTGCCTGATCCGCTGTGCTTTGACTCTGACTCTCCAGCATTTGCAGTCCTCAATTTCACGTCAATGTCTGGCAGTCACTGAATCCATCGGGACTATAACAATTTTCGACTATGATTCTGTGAGAAGGAACCAAGCTTTTTGGTTCCTCTTTCAGTACGTTTTCAGCATCAGTGAGACTGGAAGAGAGACCCTACTGTTGCAGCACTCTGATTGTGGAGCCAGTAAAAGTTATACAGCCTGGGAGGAGGAATTCACGGCAGGGAGGTGCTGTACACGCGTTTGTGTGCAGCTGAAGCTTCGGTTATGGAGAAACCCAAGGAATCCCGTCCCATGGAGAAACCATGAAAATGTAGCGACTGTGGGAAAGGCTTCCGTTTCCCATGTGACTTGGAGACTCATGGGCGCAGTCACACCGGGGTGAGATCGTTCCCCTGCTCTGAGTGCGGGAAGACCTTCAGCAATTACTCTGTCCTGCAGAGGCACCAGTGGGTCCACACAGGCGAGAGCCATTCTCCTGTCCCGAATGCGGGAAGGGCTTCAGCTATTTCCTCCATCCTACTGACTCACCGCCGGGTCCACATATTGGAGAAGCCCTTCAGCTGCTCGAAGTACGGGTAGGCCTTCAATGATACCTCTGCCTTGCTGAGGCACCAGCGGGTCCACACCGGGGAGAGCCCGTTCTCCTGCCTCAAGTGTGGGAAGGGCTTTACCCCGGCATCCCCCATTCGGGTCCATCCGGGGGAGAGGCCCTTCCCCTGCCCAGAGTGCGGGATGGCCTTCAGCAATTCCTCCCAACTGCTGAGGCACAGGTGGGGCCATACCGGGGAGAGGCCGTTCACCTGCCCCGAGTGGAAGCGGAGGTTCTCATCATTCTGCACGTTGCAGAAGCGCCAGCGGGCGCACCAGTGCTCCCAACAATCTGATTCTGCTGGTGAAGCTGCTGTGGGCCACTGCGCAGTCTGAACCCCTGCACATTCTGACAGTGCTTATAATGGGAGAGCCGGTCGGATTTTTTTGTTTTATGCCGTCGTGCTCCCCCACCCCTGCAACTTTGCTTCCAGTGGGCGCTGCTGCTCGTTGATACCAGCAGCTGTTCTCTTTAGTTTTTTCTTGTCCAGTTAAATAATTATTGACTTTGTCTGGGAACGAGCTCCAGTCTGTAAGAAATAGCTGAATACTTCAGGGTGTCCATTCGCATTCAGCAGTGACTTAGAAATTAAATTTACGGTTATGTGCCTGTGAACAACTCATCATTGAAGGATTGCCCAACAGCTTGGCACTCGATTGCTGGAAACGGTTGGCTTGAATTGATAATTTTAAAAATTCTCTTCCTTAATTTACCCCTTAAGTTTCTGTCTCGGAAATGGTGGAGGACTTGA
Organism: Chiloscyllium punctatum; assembly: GCF_047496795.1. Lineage (NCBI taxonomy): Eukaryota > Metazoa > Chordata > Chondrichthyes > Orectolobiformes > Hemiscylliidae > Chiloscyllium > Chiloscyllium punctatum. The sequence goes on along the minus strand of NC_092774.1, from coordinate 58,955,583 downwards.
TCAAAGGGAATAAATCATTGCTATTAACTGGATCATCTTGTTTAACTTTGCACGAGTAAATTTGCGGTATTCATAATTGTTTGTTTTTGTCTAAATTATAATTCCGGTGTGCAAGATCTGTTCATCAAGTGTGGGTCTCTTGATGAAACTGCTGTGGGTCACTGCCAGTACTGACCCCCTGTGTATTCTGACAGTGTGTGTGCAGTGGGAGAGTCAGTGGGCTTTTTTGTTTTATGCTCTTGCCCCGCCCAGCCCCGTTGCCAACTTTGCTTCCATTGGACGTTGCTGCTTGTTGATCCCAGGAGCTGTTCTCTCTAGATTCTACTGTCCAGTTATAGAATTGTTGGCTCTTTCTGGGAATGAGTCCCAGCCTGCAAGAAATGGCTGAATACTTTGGGGGGTCTATTCACATTCAGCAGTGACTTTTAAATTAGATTTACAGTTACGTGTCTGTGAAACAGTCATCGTCCAAGGATTGCACAAAGGCTTGGTAATCCATTGTTGGAAACTGTTTGCTTGAATTGGTAATTTACAACAAAAATTCTTTTTTATTTTGCCGCTTAAGTTTCTGTCTCTGAGATGGTGGGGGACAATAATTGTTGGTTTTTGTTTAAATTATAATGTTGATGTGCAAGATCTGTTCTTCATCAAGTCTGGTTTGGAACAGTTGAGAAATTGAGGGACATTGCACGTTTTAATTTCACTCTGTTGTGAATCTAGAGACAGTGACATTCATTTGTATTGGGTTGCTTACCCTTAGTTGTCGTGTCTTCCACCCCAACTATTCACGATGGTAGTGAGTTCCACAGTCTCACCACACTCTGAGGTTTTTCATGAAATCTTTCGTAGAGAATTGTAAGGGGAAATGTTGACAAGGGCAGAATATAGGGTGTTTACTGTAAAAGCCAGGAAGACATTCGACAAAGTAAAACCATGACAATGTCGGGATAAATAAGGAACTTTGACAGCAATGAAGAGGTCACACGTCAGAGTTCAAGATAATGGTCGTGACAAAAAAAAAACGTAATCTGCAGATATTGGATATAGTAATTAAGCAAGTTTCTAGATGCTGTAGTTGGTTGAATACGATAACGTAAGAGATGAAATAACCAAAACCACGAATGTAATTTGATGTCGGTAACCATAAAGCAAGTGCATACTATTGATTGATAGAGGCCAATTGCGTGCAAGTAGGTCATTCAGGCCATCGAGTCAACATTGACTGACCGTCCCACCCAGACCAAGTTTGTTCCACTATCCCTGTAACCCTGCATCTCCCATGGTCAATCCACCCTCACCTGCACATCCTTTGGACTGTGGGAGGAGGCCAGAGCACCACAGGAAGCCAACGCAGACACAAGGGGAGAATATGCAAACTCCACACAGACAGTCGGCCCGAAGGTGGGATCAAATCCAGGTCACTGATGCCGTGAGGCAGCAGTGCTAACCACCGTGCCACCACCACATGCTGCTCTTTAAAGAAGTGAATTTCAAAGACTCGAGGACACTTGTGAGAAAAACAAAACTCTCCTATCTTAAATGAGAGACTAGTCTCTGGCTAGAATTGAGTTGACATTACATTTACATTCAGTCCTCTCCAGATGTTATACAGCTACATCGGATCATCTGTTTCTTCTAAACTCAAACTGATACAAGCCCAGCCTGACATCCCCTTGTCCCCGCTTATAAGTTGAGTAAATGAGCGACCCTCGACCTCACTGGCATGACAAAGGATGCCCTCAATCCAAGTTGATTTTAACTGTCTAACCTCTTGACCCCCACGCCACAATGTGGTCAGCCGCAACTCAGCCCTGAACGAGAGCAGAGGAACTGAATACACATCAGTGAGGTGGACATTGCATTCCCAGAGAATATTGTTCAAGTGTGAATTTTGTTCAGCTCACATTCGGATCACTGCAGGGACAATGTCTCCTGTCATTTAAATGTCTTTGATCCCAATAACAGTCTAGTTTTGTTGTACATTTTGTGTGTTTTATCTGTGTTTCACCACATGATTTTCTGTTGGTGTTATTCCCATTAGGATGTGTGAATTCAGTACCAGATAATAGTCTCAGTTCTGAATTTTCCTTGAGGATTGTGTCGGACGTACTAAGTGTCAGTCAGAATGGAAGAAGGTCTACTGTTTATTTAACCCTTTGCTGTCCTTCTCCTGGGACTGTATGAATGGGGAAGTGTAGAGAAAGTTTTACTCTGTATCTAACCCAATGCAGTCTCTGTCTTGGCAGTGTTTGTTGGGGACAGTGTTGAGGTAGCTTCACTTGAAATTTAAGAGTAGAGGAAGCTTTATTCTGATTGTCATCCCATGCTGTCCTTGTCCTGGGAGGTTTAGATGGCATCTATAATTGAAGTGAATGCAGACTTGGCTGTGGGAGTGGAGGGTACTTCTACCTGAGCACACCCATCTTTGAGATTGCTGTACTGATCAAGACAATCTCAGACACCTTCATGCACTTTTCCAACCAACCACAGGGTGGTTAAGGATGGGTATAAATGTTAGCATTGCCAGCGATGCCCACACCCCATGCATGAATAAATACTTTCTGTTTAAAAGTTACATTCACGTTCCAAACCCTCTAATGTATGATTACTTACATGGAAAATTCCTGTTTGCTGGAATTTCATTTTAAAACATAGGATTGTGTCAATCATGTAGAAATATAACAAGAACAACAAATGGAGAAGTTAACAGGTCATGAGCAGGGCCAGAATGCTGAGTCAGCCTGACCCTGAAGGCTGAGAGAGTTCTCCCAGATGTTAAAGTTACACCAGTGCCTTTTACTCTTGCAGCTTCCCCAAAAGTTTGTCCCTGATGTAAGATCATTCAATGACCCGAATTACGAACTGTTTTTATCTCCATAGCTGGTGCCAGACTTGCTGAGTAATTCCAACCCTTCTGCTCTTCCCTTTTATGGGATTTGAGCTTCCCTAAGTCAATGTAATGATGAACTGCAGATGCTGGAGATCTGAAACACAAAAGTGCATCAAATGCTGGAGAAACTCAATAGGACTGGCAGCACATGTGGAGAGAGAAGCAGAGTTAGCATTTCAAGTGCTGTGACCCTTCTTCACAACTGTTCTGGACTCAGGACAGGATATTGTCTTTGTTTCTTTCTCTCTCTCTCCACTGGTGTTGCCAGACTGGCTGAGTTTCTCCAGCAATTTCTGTTATGACACTTTCATAAGGTTGATGTTTGTTATCCATCCCGAAGTGCAAGGTATCTTGCTTGTACCAATTCAGAGGGCAGTGTAAGAGTCAACCACATTCCTGTGGGTCTGGAGTCACATGTAAGACTGACCATGCAAGGATGGCAGTTTCCCTCCTGAAAGGACATTGGTGAACATGGGATTTATGACAATTGTCGTCAGTGCCATCGATACCATACTGAGACTAACTTTGTGTTCCCCATTTATGATTTGAATTATTCACATCTCACCTCTTGCTGTGGTGGGATTTGAACTCATGTTCCCTGGATTACTCATCCTGTGACATTATGACTACACTGTTGTTTCCAATTCTTTGCTATTTTGTGTTTGCTGTGCACGTCCTTGTCCTCTGATGTTTGGGAAATTGAACCTGTTTAAAAGATTGCCCTAAACTTGCCCCTTTGACCAAGTCTTTGGTCACCTGTCCTAATCTGTGCTCCGGTCTTGTGATTTTTAAAGGAATTCTCATTATGTTCATGTGAAGCACTTTGACATAGTTAACTGTACCACAGGTATTATTTGATTGCTGCTTGTGTCCCTATCTTAATATCTGAAAGTACAGGGTCATACTTTAAATGTAGAAGACAAAAATGAGGATGATTTCTTTTCTTTCTGAGGGTTGTGTGTCTTCTTCAAAAGGCAGTGGATTCAAGATCGTTAAGGCAGAGGTAGATAGGTTCTTGATAACCAAGTGGATGAAAGATTGTCGGGGATGTGTTGGAATGTAGAGTTGAGGTTGAATTCAGATCAGCCATGATCTTATTGAATGTTGCAGCAAGCTCAAAGTGCCGATTGGCCGACTCCCGCCCATTATATGTTTGTATCAAGCATTCTGTGTCTCCCCTCTTGTAGCTATGAACTGGGTAATTCCTTTCCAATATTGCCTCTTGTCGACATTTAATTGAACACCAGATGGCCCCCTATTGGGAGCAGGCACATTGTAGCAATTGCAGTATTTCTTGTGTTAATTTTGTTGCTTCTTACTCAGTGTTGCTGAGAATCTTCTAAATAAAAACCAAAACACTTCTATTATTATCGCACCAATGGAAGTGTATGTTTGGATGTAACATTGTTGAATTAGCCATTCCCATCTTTTCCAGAATTCTGTGTTTAAAGCCCTCGAGTCTGGTTTCCACCCCTGAAACAGTTCTTATCAAGGTCATATTTGACATCATTTGAAACGGTGATAGGGATAAACATTCCCTCGTCGACCTGCGGACAGCCTTGATCAGAGTTAATGACAGTACTGACCCTCTCCAGCATCACTCTATCCTCTGGGAGGGTCTGGTTTTATCGTCTTCCATTCTGATTTGTTTTACCGTAGCTGCTGGTGTTGGCATCTATACTGATGATATCCAACTGTGCCTGAACACCACTTCTCTCCCGACTCATCTGTCATTCATAATTTACCAATAATTTCATCTGAATGCCTGCCCAATTTCCAGCATTGGATAACCATAAACATTCCCTTAGTTAAATATTGTGAAGTGTGAAGCCATTGTTTTAGTCCCCAAGTTCGACCTGAGCCCCCGTTCCCCCAACCCCCCACCCCCACCCCAGTAACTCTGTTGACAGCCTTCATATCACTTGAAAACTAGGATCGATAGATTCGTGAAGAGTCGGGGGATGAACAGTTACAGGAAAAGGGCAGGAAAGTGAATGTGGGGAATGCCAGATCACCCAGAATCCTACTGAATGGAGAAGCAGGCTCAAGGGGCTGAATAGCATATTCGTGTTCCTATTTCTTATGGTTCCCGAGCCCTTAACTCTGATACAGGACACTGACTTCAGTGTGTGCCATTACTGAGAGTGCTGATGTTCCCTTGTGTAATATCAACAACTTAGCAGCTGCTAAAACCTCTTGCTCCTTTATTACCTCCAAACACAATAAGCCAATGTGTTCAGGGGAGACGATGGCCGACTTTATTGTCAGCAGACTATTCACCCAGGTAATGTTCCGGGGACTTGGATTCACAACCTGCCACGGCAGACGGTGGAATCTGAATTCAATATAAATCTGGAATTAAGAGTCTAATGATGAAATCATTGTGGTTTGTTGTAAAAACTTATCTGGTTTCCTGCTGTCCGAACCTGGTCTGATCTACGTGTGATTCAGATCCACTGTCAGCTGGTGGAATCTTCACTGCACTTTCAATCAAAACCTCCACTATAACTTCCCTACTTTTATACTCCATTTAAAGGCCAATCTCCCTTCTGCCTTCCCTATTAGTCACTGTGCTCCCAGAAGCAGGATTGTGGATCAGTTTAAAGTAGGTTCTATATCTCTGATTACATCGGTACAAAAGGCAGTAATGAAAGGTTTCAGCACACTGGCTTTCATCAGTTCGGGAATTGAGTAGAGAAGTTGGCAAGTTATGTTGCAGGTATACAGGACGTTGATGAGGCTGCACCTGGAATATTGTGATCAGTTTTGGTCCCCTTGGTGTTCTGACTTCTGACTTCTTCAACTCTGGGTTTGTGTTGAACTTGATGGGATACTTTGTCCAACTCAGCATGTTTAAACAGGGATTCATTTGAAACTTTTCAGGAGGGGAGCACAACAAGATTGAACTATTCAAAGTTACTTGGACTCTATTTAAAACTTACATCAGGACCAGTAGTCAGAGACACATACAGCATGGAAACAGACCTTACGGTCCAACTTGTCCATGCTGACCTGATATCCTATATTAATCTAGTCCCATTTGACAGCACCTGACCCATATACTCTGGCAGCTCATTTCATATATGTACCACCCTCTGAATGAAGAAGTTGTCCCTTTAATATATTTCGCCTCTCACCCTAAACCTATGCCCTCTAGTTCTGGACTCCCCCATCCCAGGGAAAAGACCTTGTCTATTACCCTGTCCATGCCCCTCATGATTTTGTAACCTCTATTAAGTCACTCCTCTGCCTCCGATGCTCCAGTGAAAACAGTCCCAGCCTATGCAGCCTCTCCCTGTAGCTCAAACCCTCCAACCCCCAGTAACATTCCTGTAAATCGTTTCTCATGGAGAAGTCAACGTTTCAGTCCTGAAGAAGGGTTAATACCCAAAACGCTGACGACTCCACATCCTGGTGCTGCCTGGCTTGCTGTATTCTCCCAGCCTCCTGCTTGCCTACTTCGGGTTGCAATATGTAGTGGCTCAGTGTTTACCACTGCAGCGTCACAGCGCCAGGGACCCAGGATTGATTCCAGCCTTGGCTGACTGTCTGTGAGGAGTATGCACATTCTCGCAGTGTCTGCGTGGGTTTTCACTGGGTGATCCTGTTTTCTTCCATAGTCCAAAGATGTTCAGGTCATGTGGATTGGTCATGCTTAATTGCCCATAGGGATAGGTATATTAGTCAGAGGGAAATGGGTCTGGATGGGTTACACTTCGGAGGGTCGATGTGGACTTTTTGGGACAAATGGCCTGGTTCCACACTGTAGCTAGTCTCATCTGCACGACTTTGTCACTAACGAATGGCAGAGTCGACTCGACGGGCCGAATGGCCGAACTTCTGCTCCGATGGTCTTGCGGTCTTAGGTTTTTCTGGATCATTTCATTTGGCAATGTGCAGTCCCTGGCTCAATGAGCAGCAGCTTCCAATGAAAACAAAGCTCATATGATGGTTGAACTCCTCCAGAGTGGAAACAGGTCCTTCAGCCCAACACATCTGCACTGATTCTCCGAAGGGTAACCTACTCAGATCCATTTTCCTGACCAACATAAATTGCACACAGACACCCAAGGGTGGAAGTATTCCTGGGTTCCTTTTGCCATGAAGCAGCAGTGCTAACCCTGAGCCACCATGAGGTTGTGGTTACGGGGGGTGGGGAAGGCAATTGCAGTCCAGCAGAAAACAAAAACAGCCCACCTACTCTCCCACTGCACCCACTGTCAGAACTGGCAGGAGGTTCAGTCCTTGGGGGTGACTAAAGGCAGCGTCACTGGTGAGATCTGATTGCTGGGAGCGCTGGTGCCCCCGCTGGTGCTTCCGCAAGTTGCAGGAAAACATGAACATCTTCCCACACTCGGGCCAGCTGAAGCGCCTCTCCCCGGTGTGGACACACTGGTGCTTCAGCAGGGAGGAGGAATTCCTGAAGGACTTCCCGCACTCAGGGCAGCCGAAACGCCTCCCCCCCTCCACCCCCCAATCCCCCATGTGGACCAGCTGGTCATTCAGCAGTGTGGAGGAGCGGGTAAAACCCTTCCCACACTCGGGCAGGAGAACGGCTTCTCCCCGGTGTGGACTGACTGGTGCATCAGCAGGGCTGAGGAATTTATGAAGGCCTTCCTGCACTTAGGCAACTGAACGACCTCCCCCCCATGTGGACCCACCAATGGTCCAGCAGGTCGGAAGAAAGAGCAAAGCCCTTCCTGCAATCGGGGCAGAAGAACGGCTTCTCCTCAATATGGACCCACTTGTGTCTCAGCAGGTGGGAAGAACCGCTGAAGGCCATCTCGCACTTGGGGCTGGAGAACAGCCTTCCCCGGTGTGGACCAACTGGTGCGTCAGCAAGGCAGAGGAATCACTGAAGGCCTTCCCACACTCAGGGCAGCAGAAGGGCATCTTCATCTCTGTGGACCCATTGATGGTTCAGAACCCTCTCAAATTTCACAATATCCTTCTGATAGCAGGGAGACCAGAATTGCACACAATATTCCAAAAGTGGTCCAAGAAATTGTCCTGCACAGCCACAACATAACTTCCCAACTCCAATACTCAGTCAGAGGATTGCGAAAGCTTTCAAAACCCAAACAAAACAAACAGGAAAGAATGGAGGGATAAACCGAATTTTTGAGAGTCAGCTTGAAAGCATCAATGAGAAATCGGCGGAGGGGGTTTATTGGGGACCCGTTCTCCTTAAATACACGATACACGTATTTCTCTTGTGCTCTTCGTAGTTTCTCTGTGCTGCAGTGTGTAGTGGCTAGTTGAAATAATGTCCTGATGCAGCTTCGTTTGTGGGTGTTGGGATGATTGCTTCTGTGGTTTAGTATTTGGTTTGTGTGTGTTGTTCTCCTATAGATGCTAGTTGGAAGTTCCCCATTGACTGTTCGCTCTACTTTGACATCTAGGAATGGCACCTTGTTGTTGTTCTCCTCCCCTTCAAACCAGGAGCACCAGCACCACCACCCCCCCCCCCCCCCCACACCCCTCAGACCATAGTCTCACGACTTGGAACACCAATATACAGACTTGTCAAAGGCCTCCACTGAAGACTAAAACACCAAGTCGAAGATTCACTCCACTCCATTTACTCCATCCAAGAATTCCTGAACACCAAATACACTAAGATAGAAGAGGATGGAATAATGTTGTCCTTTGACAGAACAGCCCTGTTCACATCCATTAACATCAACGTGGCCAAAGAAAACTGAAGACACTACTCGAAGAACCAAAGACACAAACACAGCACCAACTTCATCAGCAAAGATAGCACTGTCAAGCTCGTGGAGCTGTGCTTTCCCACCCACTTCATATTCAATAACAAGCCCTACAAACAAATCAACGAAATACCCATGATACCACCAGCAGCATCTGGATTCCGAGCAGAAGCAATAATGCAGAGACTCGAACAAATAGCCCTTCCAACGATCCAACCCAAACTTTGAGTCCGGTACAGCGATGACACATTTGTCATCAAAAACTGAAACGAATTAGAGGAAACCTACTACACCATCAACAATATCCTTACTGGCATAAAATTCACAAAAGAGGAGAACAACAACAAAGTGCCATTTCGAGATGTCACAGTAGAGCGAACAGTCAATGGTAAATTCAAAACAGCGTCCACCGGAAAACAATGCACACGAACCAAGAACTTAACTGCAGAAGCAATCATCCCTACACATACAAACAAATCTGAATCAGGACACTATTTCAACGAGCCACTACACACTGCAGCACCCAGAAACTACGAAGATCAATAAAAAACTGTAGTGAGCATTTAAGAAAAACGGGTAGCCTATAGACCCCCTGAAAATAGCTTCCCAGACTGGGAATCAAACCCAGACCGCAGCGGTGAGAGCACCGAATCCTAACCACTAGACCACCAGGAAGATGCAGCCCTGCCATGATAGATCTACTGAAAATTTCTTCCCTGCCCGGAAATCGAATCCGGGCCTTGGGAGGTCGAAGGCTTTCACCTGTGTATCGAACAATGTCATTTCTTGTAACCATTGCTTCCGATGCGGTCTCCTCTACATTGGGGAGACTGGAGACTCCTCGCAGAGTCAAGTCACAGCGCTTGAGGGAAAATCTCCAGGACACCCGCACCAATCAAACCCATCGCCCTATGGCCCAACATTTCAACACCCCCTCCCACTCTGCCGAGGACATGCAGGTCCTGGGCCTCCTCCATCGCCGCTCCCTCCCCACCCGATGCCTGGAGGATGAACGTCTCATCTTCCGCTTGGGGTAAATTCAACCCCAGGCCATCAATGTGGACTTCATCAGTTTCCTCATTTCCCCTCCCTCCGCCTTGCCTCAGTTCCAACCTTCCAGCTCAGCGCTGTTCTCATGACCTGTCCTACCTGCCAATCTCCCTCCCCACCTATCCGCTCCACCCTCCTCTCTGATCTGTCACCTCAATCCCCACCCCCATTCACCTATTGTACTTTTTGCTACCTTCGGCCCAGCACACCCCACCCCCAATTTATCGCTCCACCCTGGGGGAGGGGGAGGGGGAGGGGGTCCTGCCTCTATTCCTGATGAAGGGCTTTTGCCCGAAACGTCGATTTTCCTGCTCCTCGGAAGCTCTCTGACCTGCTGTGCTTTTCCAGCACCACTCTGATCTAAACTCTGGTTTCCAGCATCTGCAGTCCTCACTTTTGCCTACCCAATAAACCTAGTGTGACGAGTTCACATCAACAAACTGACACAAGCAGACACAACGTCTGCAGAAACCCTAGCCACATTACTTTACATTGAAGACATCTGGGAAATGATGTCCAGACAACTCAAACCTCTCAGCATCATGGTCGCCCACAAATTTACCAACACATTTAAACAGCGGCTAATGAACCTGAAATACCCGATACGAACAACCAGAAAAGTTTGTTATTTACAAAATACCATACAAGGAAATATATACATGAACTCTGCCGCACAGGTCTCTGTGGAAAGAAATGCTGGATGAGATAAGGAAGATTTTTTTCAGCCAAAACGAATCGGTACTGACTGGACAGACATTTAAAATCAACGCTCTGTGTTGGGAAAGTGAAATGTGCCCGTGAGCAGTGTGTAGGGTCTTTCAGCTTCCCCTCCTCTGACAGCGCTGTCACATGACTCTGATGTTCTCAGGGACATTTACTGACGCGAGACAGTGAAAAGATTCTCATTCCTGCAGATTAGGAATTGTACCCATACGCCGGTTTCAGGACAATGAGAAAGATGAATTGGGATGTGTGAAGAAGCTGTGAGCTGCATTTGAAACAAGTAGGTGGAGTCAGATGCGTCATCCATTGCCCCATGGTCCTGAAAGTACCTAACGCCACCATGCTCTGACGTTATCACGGACATGCGCAGCAATGGGAACATTCACAAGGTGAACAACCAAAGATAATCACCGTCACTGATTCCCTTCCACAGGCCCAACATTGTGAAGCAGTATCTTTCACTGGCAAAGGAAACACCCTTGTCCTCAGGTGCCTGCTTCATTTCGATCACGATTTCAAGCCCCTCACTGTTCTAGTCTCATTTCCAAACACTTTGCTCAGAGCCTCCAAAGAAGCTCTGTGGGTATCTGCTTGTTCCACCTGAACAGGCAGTGGGTTGCAGATTCCCACCAGTCCCAATTTGAGTGAAATATTTTCCCCCTCCACTGATTTGAATCGTAAAGAAGAAGCGGGGGAGCAAACTCCCTTTCTTTTAGACGACATTTCTCATTTTGTACTCGGAAGGGTTCTCACCTGCGAGGGGAAACCGAAATGGATTTCATGTACATCGCATTAACCACTCGGCCCACGAATACAGAACCACACTGACAGCTTGACTTCCCAGGTCTGTCTGCCTGTGGAGCTGAGAAAGAGTGAATCATCGCAGAGTTTGTTTGACTCCAATCACTTCGCAGTGATTCGAAAGGGTTAAATATCTTCACATGGTTTTGCAGATATTTAGGTGTTTCACCCGAAAAGATGAAAAGAACTTTCAGTGAGAAATTGCAGGAGGAACTCAGCAGGGCAGGCAACATCTGTGGAAAGAGAATCGGAGGAAACATTTCAGAATTTTGTTTGCTCCGACAGGTACTGTCAAACCTGCCGATTTTCTCTTTTGGTCTCGTCTTCTCAGCATACGCAGTCCCTTGCGTTAGACATTAATTCAATTCCGAAACCCCTTTGTGGAGAAGATTTCCGTTTGGGGAACAGTTTCCTGACCCCATTAAAAGCGCACAGCTTCAAAGTCAGAGCATGTGTGAGCTTGTGGCGCAACGGTAGCGCGTCTGACTCGAGGTCCCAAAGTTGCATGTTTGAATCTCAATTGGCTCCATAACGTCGACTCCTTTTGTTTCAAATCACGAAAGGAGTCCGTTGACTCCGTGTATCGTTTGGCCAAGTCTTGCCGTTTGCGTATAATGAATCTGCCTCTTTGTCAGTTTGGTATTTACTGACCCCAACCACTCCCTTTACAAAAGAGTTCTTCGTAATGCCACTTTTGTTTCTTTTCCTCATGACTTTTAAACTCTGCCGAATCGTTGCCGATCCTTTCAGGCGTGGGAACATTTTGACGACATTACTTTCTCTGTCTAGACTTCGCATGACTTGAAAAGCTTCAATCGGGCCAGATTTCAAACTTCTGTACTCCGAAGAGAGCTCTCCCAAATTTCCAATCGACCCTCATCGCTGACATCCCTCAAACACTGCACCACTCACGTCAACCTATTCAACGCTATCTCCAATCATTTCACTTCGCTGCTTTCTGTCCCATTGGTTCTCCAGGGAGCCCAACCTCGTTTTACGAAGGTGCTTTTTGAGGAAATTAAACAGCACTTTCGCACAAGTCATGAAACGCGGGCTCCTCCGCGATTTGAACCCGGGATCTCTCGAACGCCTGCGTCAATGAATACCCAAAGCAAAAATCACACCCCGACACCAACGAGCCACACGGCTAGCGTGCTGGCGCCCTTGCCCCCACCCTAGCTCTTGAACCAGCTGAGTCTTGCTCAGAGGAAAGTCCAGTTGACATTGAACAGGCTGGGGCTGTTTTCTCTGGAACGTCGGAGGTTGAAGGGTGACTTTATGGAGGTTTACAAAATTATGAGGGGCATGGATAGGATAAATAGGCAAAGCCTTTTCCCTGGGGTCAGGGAGTCAAGAACTAGAGGGCATAGGTTTAGGGTGAGAGGAGAAAGATATAAAAGAGATCTAAGGGGCAACTTTTTCACGCAGAGGGTGGTGCGTGTATGGAATGAGCTGCCAGAGAAAGTGGCGGAGACTGGTACAATTGCAAAATTTAAGAAGCGTTTGGATGGATATATGAATAGGAAGGGTTTGGAGGTATATGTGCCGGGTGCTGGCAGGTGGGACTAGATTGGGGTGGGATATCTGATCGGCGTGGACGGGTTGGACCGAAGGGTCTGTTTCCATGCTGTACATCTCTATGACTGTATGAACAGCTGCTTCTCATTCTGTCTCTCTGCTGCCGTTTGCCCGTCCCCAGGAACCGGGCCCTCTCTACTGCCAGAAGATTAACCCGTTTTCTGTCTAAACGTTTCTCTGACACCGGAGTGACCAGTGACAAGTATTGCCCTCCTCAACATAGGGTACAGAGAACAGGAGAAGACCCCGCAGACCTCCACGGGTGTGTCATCTCAACTCTGCATACTGGGCCTGTGTATCAATATTTACTTCGAAGTTTTTTGGGAAGCAGATGAGAAGGCGAGGTGCACAACAGTGCGCCGTTATACGGGAAAGCTGCTAAATTCGACATTGAGTGAATAGGGAAGATGGTTTCCATTCTGGGTTATGCTCCCATCGCGCACCGGCCGACATATCGGCGACGAACAAATATTAACTCTGTCTAAATTGCCACGTTCTGTTTTTACGAACCGTGATTTCACTCAGAAGCACAATTTACCTGCTCCCTCCTGGATATCCTTCCAGGTGAAGCAGCTCTTTACCTGCACATTTGCTGCAACCTAGTCTACTGCATTCGCTCGTCCTCGTGACTTTAATGCTCTGCCGAATCACGATAGATCCTTTCAGGCATGGGAGCATTGTCACAGCATTATTTCCTGTTTCTCGGCCCCTACTGACTTGGAAAACTTCGGCTCTCCGAGGAGAGCTGGCCCAATATTTCAATTTACCTTTATTGCTGACATTCCGCAAACACCGCACCACTCACGTCAACCTGTTCAACGCGATCTCCAACCATTTCACTTCCCTGTTTTCTGCCTCATTCGTATTCGTGGCAGCCCAACCTGGTTTCACGAAGGTGCTTTTTGAGAAAATTAATGGGGCATTTTTGCCCAAATCAAGTTAAGCGACGCAGCCTCGTCTGGGATGTGAATCCAGGACCGCACACAAGTCTGCACAGTTAAAGACTCTACCTGGGATCATGCCCCTAGACCAACAAGCCAAACAGCGATTCATTCCTCATCCACCGCACACCTCTTGAGCCAGCTGGGACTTGCTTAGTGTGAAATACATTTGACATTGCTCTGAGAATTGCAAGTGACAAAGAGTTTCCAGAACAGCTGCTTCTCATTCTGTCTCCCTGCTGCTGTTTGTCCCGTCCCAAGGAATCGGGCTCCCTCCACTATTTCAAAACTTTTCTCTGACACCCGAGTGGCCAGTGACAAGCATTGCCCTCCTCAACATAGGATACAGAGAACAGGAGACCACTCAGAGGTTGTCACCTCAACTGTACACAATGGGCCAGTATATCATTGTGAAATATTTATGTCGAAGCTTTTTTGGGAAGCGGAGGCAAGGTGCAGAACAGAGCGCCATTATACGGGAAAGCTGCTAAAGACGACGTTGAATGAATAGGAGAGAATGGTCTCTCCTTTGGGTTCTGGTTCCAACACGCACGCGTTGTGCCATTCTCTTGCATTGCTCGGCAGTTTTTCCACAGAAGTATTCAGCTTTTCATCTGGCGTGTGGCAGGCACGTTTGAGAATGAGGTCAGAAGATCTTCACTGCTGTCGTGTCATATGCTGTTGTGCAGACATATCGTCGATGTGCAAAAATAAACTCAGTCTAAATTCCCACATTCTGTTTTTCGAACTGTGATTTCGCTCAGAATCACTAATTTTCAAAACTCGCTATATTCAAACTTTAACAAAGTGCTCATAGAAATGATTAGTGAACACCTGGAAGAAATTCTTCCAAACTTACCTGGGGAATTTCGCTTTGAGGGGTCTTGAACTTTGTGGAAGGAAGGGAAGTTTGCCTCCAGGCTGTTTAATGTGGAGATGTGTTCTCCATGTAAACTGGTCGCAGTTGACCATCCCAGTGCTTCCCGATGCAGGGCTACCTGACCCCCAGGGAGGTTTACTTGAAGCAACTGGAGAGAATCCAGAGAGGGAGCAGATTCTGCAAAGGTGCTCAAATACTTTCTATCTCTCTTTTAGGTCTTTTCCTTGTGTATTCCCTCAGTTTGGCACGTATGCAGTTTGCACCCTGGAAAATGATTGTTTTTTTCCTCATGTTCACAATTAAAAGTGTAGTTTCTCATGGAACTGATCCGCATTGACAGGATTGGCATATTGATATGTATATATGTACACGTATTTAGTTTAAGATTAGATTATATTTGAATGAAGTTTTCCTCTAAACACACCTGAGCCTGTCTGGCTGCATGAGGGATTTCAGGTTTCTGTGTGCTGGGTATTATGTGATCAGCAGGCATCTGGCAAACTACAGGAACTGTCACCTATGTTATGTTCGTTTGAGTGTACTGACAATGATCACTTATTTTGTGACTTTTTTTTGCAGGAAGACGTGCCGAAAGAAATCTGAAAACAAATGATACATCAACTTCTGACAGAGCCGCTTGATTCATTGGGACTTGAATATCAGCAGTCATTCCAATCAAGAAGACATGGTTGCTTTTGTTTGCTTCAGAGATTTTGGACACTGGTGTGGCAGGAAGTATACTGAGACACCGAGTGAGGGAGATTCAGTGCGCTGACTGTGAAAAGTGCTTTACACCATTTACTCAGCTTGGGGGTATCAAAGTCTCATCCCTGACAGTGGGGATAGACTATGTCCCCGTTCTGATTGTAATTTCAAACCCAGACCAACACAAGGAAAGCTCCCCCAATGGGAAACTGTGGAAATGTGGGGACTGAAGGAAAGGATTCCCTTCCCCATCCGTGTTGGAAACCCACAGACGGAATCACAGCGGGGAGAGGCCATTCACCTGCTCGGTGTGCAGGAAGGGCTTCAGTGGGATGAGCCAACTGGAGACGCACGAGTGGGTCCACAAGTGAGAGAAGCCATTCACGTGCCCCATGTGTGGGAGAGGGTTCACTCAGTCAGCTGCACTGCTGACCCACCAGTGGGTCCACACCCACTGATACATTGAAGAAACCTGTTAAGTCTTTCATCTTTTAAAATGGGTTCCAGATTTCGGTTCATTAATCTGTAAATCCCAGAACTTCTTTTTAGTAATATTCTCCAGGTAAATTAATATTTTATAAAGGGAGGTGACACCTGAGTTCAGATAACGCATGAAAGCTGTGAGTTTAGAGGCGTTCTGTATCACAGTCTTGAGTCAGACTTTTTCTATTTCCAAACATATAATCCTGCAAATGCAATTCACCCCAAAGACTTCTATGTGTGAGTGCATTCATGAGACAGAGCGTCTGAGTGTGTCTGTGTGTGTGTGCATGCTGGGTAAAGTGTGCGTGTAATGGTGTATAATTGTGTGAGAAGGTGTGTGCATGGATGAGAGTGTGAGGGGTGTATCCATGTGTGTCTGAGAGAGACCCCTGTCTATCAGAGAGGGTCTGCACGACCGTGTGAGGACTTATGTGTGTGTGTGTGTGTGTATGAGAGAGAAGAGAGAGAGAGAGAGAGAGACAGATTCAGAGAGAGAGATAGGGTTTGTGTGTATTGTGGAGCTGGTTCTCCTGTAGTGAGACATGAATCCAAGGTTTCAGCTGAGGTCATTCTCGTGTGTTCCAAACTTGTTATTAGCCTCTGCTCGGCCACTAGAAATGATTAAGCAGTTAAGCAGTTTCACAACACACACTGGAGAGGGCAAGGTGAAGGGCTTATGTCTGAAACGTTGACTCCCCTGCTCCTTGGATGCTGCCTGACCTGCTGTGCTTTTTCAACATCACACTCTCGACTCTGATCTCCGGCATCTGCATTTCTCACTTTCTCCTCATGGGCGAGGTGGGACTTGTCTTTTATTCACTCATTCACTCTTACAGCCTGTCCTTGGTTGTGGCCCAACTGTGCATCCTGAAGAAGGGCTTATGCCCGAAACGTCGATTCTCCTGTTGCTTGGATGCTTCCTGACCTGCTGCGCCTTTCCAGCAACACAATTTCAGCTCTGATCTCCAGTATTTGCAGTCCTCACTTTCTACTCAGAGAATAGGGCCCGTCAAAGATCAGAAAGGCGGTCTTTGTGTGGAGCCACAGAAAATGGGGGACATACTAAATGAATACTTTGCATCAGTATTTACTGTGGAAAAGGATATGGAAGATATAGACTGAAGGGAAATAGATGGTGACACCTTGCAAAAAGTTCAGATTACAGAGGAAGAAGTGCTGGATGTCTTGAAACGGTTAAAGATGGATAAATCCCCAGGACCTGATCAGGTGTAACCAAGAACTCTGTGGGAAGCTAGAGAAGTGATTGCTGGGCCTCTTGCTGAGTTATTTGAATCATCAATAGTCACAGGTGAGGTGCCGGAAGACTGGAGGTTGGCAAATGTAGTGCCACTGTTTAAGAAGGGCGGTAAAGACAGTACAGGGAACCATAGACCGGTGAGCCTGACCACGGTGGTGGCCAAGTTGTTGGAGGGAATCCTGAGGGGCAGGATGTACATGTATTTGGAAAGGCAAGGACTGATTCGGGATAGTCAACATGGCTTTGTGCATTGGAATTCATATCTCAGAAACTTGATTGAGTTTTTTGAAGAAGTAACAAAGAAGATTGATGAGGGCAGAGCAGTACATGTGATCTATATGGACTTCAGTAAGGCGTTTGACAAGGTTCCCCATGGGAGATTGATTAGCAAGGTTAGATCTCAGGGAGAACTAGCCATTTGGATACAGAACTGGCTCAAAGGTGGAAGGCAGAGGGTGGTGGTGGAGGGCAGTTTTTCCGGCTGGAGGCCTGTGACCAGTGGAGTGCCACAAGGATCAGTGCTAGGCCCTCTACTTTTTGTCATTTACATAAATGATTTGGATGCGACCATAAAAGGGACTGTTAGTAAGTTTTCAGAAGACACCAAAATTGGAGGCGTCGTGGACAGCAAAGAGGGTTACCTCAGATTACAACAGGATCTGGACCAGATGGGCCAAGGAGCTGAGAAGTGGCAGATGGAGTTTAATTCAGATAAATGTGAGGTGCTGCATTTTGGGAAAGCAAATCTTAGCAGGACTTCTACAATTAATCATAAGCTCCTAGGGAGTGTTGCTGAACAAAGAGACCTTGGAGTGCAGGTTCATAGCTCCTGAACATTGGAGTCGCAGGTAGATAGGATTGTGAAGAAGGCGTTTGGTATGCTTTCCTTTATTGGTCAGTGTATTGAGTACAGCATTTGGGCGGTCATGTTGCGGCTGTACAGGACATTGGTTAGGCCGCTGTTGGAATATTGCGTGCAATTCTGGTCTCCTTCCAATTGGAAAGATGTCGTGAAACTTGAAAGGGTTCAGAAAAGATTTACAAGGATGTTGAGGGTTGGAGGATCTGAGCGAGAGGGAGAGGCTGAACAGGTTGGGGCTGTTTTCCCTGGCGCATCAGAGACTGAGGGGTGACCTTATAGAGGTTTACAAAATTATGAGGGGCATGGATAGAATAAATAGGCAAAGGTTTTTCTCTGGGTTCGGGGAGTCCAGAACGAGAGGGCATAGGTTTAGGGTGAGAGGGGAAAGATAGAAATGAGACCGAAGGAGCAACTGAATCACGCAGAGGGTGGTACGTGTATGGAATGAGCTGCCAGAGGAAACGGTGGAGGCTGGTACAATTGCCACATTTAAGAGGCTTTTGGATGGCTCTATGAATAGGAAGGGTATATTTGGGTGCTGGTAGGTGGGACTAGATTGGGTTGTGATCTCTGGTCGGCATGGATGAGTTAGACTAAAGGGTCTGTTTACATGCTGGACATCTCTGTGACTCTATGATTTTGTCTGGCAGCTCAACTTTTGTATATCTATTCCCCAGAGTAGAGGGTGTCCAAAACGAGAGGTGTTTAGGCTGAGAGGGAAAAGGTTTAAAATGGACTGAACGGGGGAACTTTTTCACACAGAGCGTGGCATGTGTTTGGAATAAGCTGCCAGAGGCAGTGGTCGAGGCTGGTAGATTTACAACATTTAAAAGGCATCTGGATGGAGGTATGAATAGGAAGGGCTGAGAGAGATATGGGCCAAACGCTGGCAAATGGATCACGAGGTTAATTTAGGAAATGTTGTCGGCGTGGACCGAAAGGTTTGTTTCTCTTCCCTGCAACTCTATGACTGCATTTCTACATATTCTGAACCAATTTCACAAGACTAGGAATAGGCCATTCCAAGTTTACCGGCTGTCCTCAATTGTGGCCTAACTGCGCAGATTTCAATGCAAGTTTCAGAAAGATGTCTGCAGCTTTTTTTTAAACATTGAATGTGCTTTCAGACATTACTGATGTTTCTGAATACATCATTTTAGCTATTCTCAATGTTAAAGGTCAGCCATTTCTCACCCTTCCCTTCCCCACCCCCACCCCAGGTCGCCATCACCATCCATTCTCTCTCTATCATTAGAAGGGTTTGATACAGAGATCAAAGAGGGCTCGAGGCACGAGAAAGGACGGGGGAGGGTACTCACAGTGAGATTGAACGGGGGGGGGCGCAGAGACTGGGGGAAGAGAAAGAGAGAAAATAGGTAGGAGAGCAGAGCGTTGGTGGTAAAAAATGCATGGGGGTACACAGGGTGGGAGCAGAGAGAGAGAATGTGGTGAAGAGGATTGGGGAGGAGAGAGAGATTGCGGAGTTGAAAAGTGTGAAGTGGAAGAAATTGGTTCCAGAGTGTGGGGAGAGAGAATGGACGGGACAGTGGGTGGGGAGAGAATGGACGGGGGTCAGTGGCGGAGTGGGTGGGGAGAGAATGGACGGGGGCAATGGGTGGGGAGAGAATTCATGGGGCAGTGGATGGGGAGAGATTGGACGGGGAGCAGTGGATCAGGACAGAATGGACACGGGGCAGTGGGCGGGGAGAGAATGGATGGGGCAGTAGGTGGGGAGAGAATGGATGGGGTCAATGGGTGGGGAGAGAATGGACGGGGAGCAGTGGGTGGGGAGAGAATGGACGGGCGGCAGTGGGTGGGGACAGAATGGACGGGGCAAAGGTTGGGGTGAGAATGGACGGGGTAGAGGGTGGAGAAAGAGAGCAACAATGAATGGCGGGAGAAGGTGGGGGAGAGAAGGAATGGATGGGGCAGCGTGTGGGAGGTGAGAGAAAATGAGTGTAAGCGAAGGGACTGGATTGGGGAAGGCAGAGGGTGGAGCGATAAAGGGAATGGATGGGGACAGAGGGTGGATGAGGGACTGGACAGAGGGCAGAGGGTGCAGAGATAGAATGGACGGGGTGGGGAGAGTGGCATGTGTTCGAGAGAGAGAGAAGGGACTGGTAGGTTAGGGTCTAGAGAGAGAATGGACAGGGGATGCTATGGGTGGCGGTGAGGGAATGGACAGGGGACGCTATGGGGATGATTGGATCGGGAGGTGAGAATGCATCCCACCCACTCCCAGCATCCCCTTCTCTGCACATGTGCAGTGCAGACTTTTCTGAATGACACGAGAGACGAGTCTGGAACACTGTGTGAATGCAATCACCATCACATCCAGGCATCAGCAAACCACTGCCTTTCTGTCTCAAAAACTAAATAAAGATGTGGGCTATACACTAAGGATGGCGAGATGCGGCTGAGAAACTGAACAGATGGTCAGCACTTTCAGGAGAGGGGAGCTGGGCAAAGGCAGGAGGATGGAAGGATGAATTTGGGTTGGAATACATTGAAAGGCTTAGGAATTGAGAGACAGAGATTTCGGGTAGAAGATAGAGAAGGCTGTTCTGTGCAAACCAAAATTCTCTCATCCTATTTTCTGCCCTGCACTGACAGCAGTGATCTGTTTTCTCAAGTTATTAGCAGAGGAGGATTTGCTTTTCAGGCATGGAATAGAAATTTAGTCAGGGCCTGAATATCAGCAGTGTTTGAATCCAGGAGGGGAAATGTTTGTCTGCAGGAAATGAATTCAAATATCAACATGCTATGAGAGTCCCCGTGAATACACGCAGCCTGCGTGCGAGTGCTCAAGGGTTCTAATTGCGGAGAGAACTTTAATTTTTCAGCGAAATGTGGACCAGTGTTCTCGCTATAGACGAGCCCTTCATTGGATCGTTGAATCTGCCGAGTAACAACGATCCCTTCCCCGTGGAAACTCTGTGGAAGCAAATTGAATTCCTCAAACTGATTGGAGTGTCACCAGGATTGGGGAGAAGCCAATCGAATGCAGAGAGCTGGAGAGGGGATTCCTCGCAGCGCCAGGGACCTGGGTTCGATCCCACCCTCACAGTGACTGTGTGGAGTTTGCACTTTCCTACCCCTCCCCCACCCCCTGTTCACGTCGGTTTCCTCTGGGTGCTCGGGTTTTCTCCCATGTTCCAAAGATGTGCAGGCTAGAGTGGATTGGGCGTTCTAAATTCAGGGATTAGCTGTGGGGTTAACTGGTGGGTCGGGGAGTGGGGGTATGTTCTTCGGAGGGTCAGTGTGGACTTGGTCGGCCAAACGGCCTGTTTCCACAGTGAATCCCCCAACGTGTCTGCAGCCTGGCTTCCAGCTCCATCTCTCTGTGCCGAAGCTCCTCCAGTATGTGTATTCCTTCGTTTTCAGCACCCAGAACGTCTCACCTTCTGCAAATCGAAAAACAAGTACCACTCGGCCCTCTCTAATGTGTATTGTGTAACTGCTTAATCATTTTTAGTGGCCCAGCAAAGGCTGATAACCAAGTTCGGAAACCAGGAGGATGGCCTCAATCGCGACCTTGGGTTCATGTCACATGACAGGTAACCCCACTTCACTGTTACGCTCTCTCTCTCTCATTCTCTCACACTCACTCTTCCATACTCACACGCTCATGCAGCGCCTTTCCGATAGACATGCTCTCTCTCAGACACACACTAATACGCCCCCCCACTAACACCCACGCATACATCTTCGCACATGATGACACTCCATCACACACACACTTTACCCAGCATGCACACGCACATACACACTCTCTCTCTCATGCATGCACTCACACATTTGGGATGAATTTGCTTTTGCAGGATTATATATTTGGAAATAGAAACAGTCTGACTCAAGATTGGGATACAGACAGACTCTCACCTCACAGCTTTCATGCGTTGTTTGATGTGAGGTGTTACCTCCTTGTATAAAACATCAAGTTTCCTGGAGAACGTGACTTAACAGTTCTGGAATGTACATATTAATGAACCGAAATCTGCAACCCATTTTAAAAGATGAAAGATTTAACAGCAATCTAGGTTTCTTCAATACGTCACTTATGTTGAATGACACTATAATGTTTTTGCGATATATTCTGTGTCTTGTGATTCTACACCACAGCTACCTGAAGAAGGAGCAGCACTTCGAAACCTAGTGCTTCCAAATAAACCTGTTAGAATATACCCTGGTGTTTGTGAGATTTTAAAACTTTGTTTCCAGTGAATACAGCCCACACCTCCCACTGTTGCCAGTAAACTTTGCAATTCCAATGAAACAATGAACCTGAAGTCCTGAAAAAATATACAATTTGTAACAATATTAGCGACTCATTCACTGGTCCTTCTGAGACATGACATTAGTGCTGGAGGCTGAAAGAAATGAGCAGCTTTAAAACAAAAACCTGTTGGACCTCACAGAGTCTAAGACGGACGGTAAGTTCAGGTAACCTTTACTACGACCCTATTTTGTTACAGCTTCAGATTTCCCCAGGAAAAGGGCATACAAAAAGTAGTTTTTAAAGAAAACACCTCCAGCTCAAAATGCACCCACTCCCCCCCCCCCCCCCCACCCACCCACCACTTTCTTTGTTGGTCAGCTGAGTTGACCCTTTGTAACTGGATCCCTGGTGCAGCCGGGTAAAACATGCAGCTGGGATGACTGAGTGAACCCTTTCCCGCAACGGCAGTTTCCTTCACTAAAAAGGTCATGAGTGAATCAGATGGTGTTTTTTCCCCCTAAAAGTGGTTTCATCCTTAGATTTTGAAGTCCAGATTACTGACCGAGCTCCAATTCTGCCATCCACCGCAGTGGGATTCGAACCTGGGACGCCCCAGTGCTGGGTTGATCGGAGCACTTGGCCATCGCTCTTTCAATCCCCTTGCACTGGCACGTGAACCCGATGGTGCCTCCTCAGGTGGGAGGAGCAGGTGAAGCCCTTTTGGAACTTACAGTAGGTGAATGGCCTCTCTCCATTGTGGACCCACTGGTGGGTCAGCAGTGCAGCTAACTGTGTGAGCTCTCCCCTGCACATGGGGCACGTGAATGGCTTCTCTCTGACTGAACCCCTTCCTGTACACTGAGCAGGTGAACGTCCTCACCCCGTTGTGAATGCGTCTGTGGGTTTCCAGCACTGATGGGGAAGGGAATCCTTTCCCACAGTCCCCACATTTCCACGGTTTCCCCATTGGGTGGAGCTTTCCTTGTGTTGCTCTGGGTTTGAAATTACAAACAGAGCGGGGACATCGTCTTTCCCACCGCGAGGGGTGTGATTTTAATTCCCCAATCTGAGTAAATGGTTTGAAGCACTTTTCACAGTCAGCGCACTGAATCTTCCTCACTCGGTATCTCAGTATTCTCCCTGCCACACCAGTGTCCAAAGTCTCTCAAGCAGACAAAAGCAAACATTTCTTCAGGACCATGCGGACAATGGATGACGTATCTGAATCCACCTACTTGTTTCAACTGCAGCTCACAGCTTCTTCACACATCCCAATTAATCTTTCTCATTGTCATGAAACCGGCGTATGGGTACAATTCCTAATCTGCAGGAATGAGAATCGTTTCACTGTCTCGCGTCAGTAAATGTCCCTGAGAACATCAGAGTCAAGTCACAGCGCTGTCAGAGGAGGGGAAGCTGAAAGAGACCCACATGCTGCTCATGGGCACATTTCACTTTCCCCAACTCACCGCCCCAACCACTGCGGCTCTTGGGAGTGGAAAGGGAACAAACACCAAAACCCGGTCTCAGCTTTGTAAATCTTCAGGAAATAAGAAAACTGTACATCCCTTCGGATCTTCCATCGTGGGCTGACAGCGTTGATTTTAAATGGCTGTCCAGTCAGTGTCGATTCGTTTTGGCTGAAAAAATCTTCCTTATCTCATCCCAGCGTTTCTTGCCACAGAGAACTGTGTGGCAGAGTTCATGTATATATTTCCTTGTGTGGTATTTTGTAAATTACATTCGTTTTCTGGTTGTTTGTATCGGGTATTTCAGGTTCATGAGCCGCTGTTTAAGTTGTGTTGGTATGTTTGTGGGCGACCATGATGCTGAGAGGATTGAGTTTTCCGGACATCATTTCCCAGATGTCTTTATTGTAAAGCAATGTGGCTAGGGTTTCTCCAGACGTTGTGTCTACTTGTGTCAGTTTGTTGATGTGAAATTGGCACACTGAGCTTATTGGGTCGGCAAAAATGAGGACTGCAGATGCTGGAAACCAGAGCTTAGATCAGAGTGGTGCTAGAAAAGCACAGCAGGTCAGACAGCTTCCGAGGAGCAGGAAAATCGACGTTTCGGGCAAAAGCCCTTCATCAGGAATAGAGGCAGGACCCCTCCAGGGTGGAGAGATAAATTGGGGCTGAGGTGTGCTGGGCTGAAGGTACCAAAAAGTACAATAGGTGAATGGGGGTGGGGATGGAGGTGGCAGATCAGAGAGGAGGGTGGAGCGGACAGGTGGGGAGGGAGATTGGCAGGTCGGACAGGTCATGAGGACAGCGCTGAGCTGGAAGGTTGGAATTGAGGTAAGGTGGGGGAGGGGAAATGAGGAAACTGATGAAGTCCACATTGATGGCCTGGGGTTGAATTTACCCCAAGCGGAAGATGAGACGTTCATCCTCCAGGCATCGAGTGGGGAGGGAGTGGCGATGGAGGAGGCCCAGGACCTGCATGTCCTCGGCAGAGTGGGAGGGGTTTGAACTGTTGGGCCAGAGGGCGATGGGGTTGATTGGTGCGGGTGTCCTGAAGATGTTCCCTCAAGCGCTGTGACTTGACTCTGCGAGGAGTCTCCAGTCTCCCCAATGTAGAGGAGACTGCATCAGGTGCAATGGATACAAGAAATGACATTGTTGGATACACAGGTGACAGCCTTCGAACGACCACGGCCCGGATTCGATTTCCGGGCAGGGAAGTAATTTTCAGTAGAGCTATCAGGCTGTGTTTGCATCTCCCTGGTGGTTTAGTGGTTAGGATTCGCCGCTCTCACCGCCGCGGCCTGGGTTCGATTCCCGGTCAGAGAAACTGTTTTCAGGGGGTTTAGGGGCTCCCCGTTCTTCGTAAATGCTCTGTACAGTTATTTATTAATCTTCGTAGTTCCTGGGTGCTGCAGTGTGTCGTGGCTCGTTGAAATAGTGTCCTGATTCAGATATGTTTGTATGTGTAGGGGTGATTGCTTCTGTAGTTAAGTTCTTGGTTCGCGTGCATTGTTTTCCTGTAGACGCTGTTTTGAATTTACCATTGACTGTTCGCTCCACTGTGACATCGAGAAATGGCACTTTGTTGTTGTTCTCCTCTTTTGTGAATCTTATGCCAGTAAGGAGATTGTTGATGGTGTTGTAGGTTTCCTCTAATTTGTTTCATTTTTTGATGACAAAAGTGTCATCGCTGTAGCGGACCCAAAGTTTGGGTTGGATCGTTGGAAGGGCTGTCTGTTCGAGTCTCTGCATTATTGCTTCTGCTAGGAATCCTGATGCTGGCGGTTTCGTGCGTATTTCGTTGATTTGTTTGTAGGGCTTGTTATTGAATATGAAGTGGATGGTAAGGCACAGTTCCACGAGCTTGACAGTGCTATCTTTGCTGATGAAGTTGATGCTGTGTTTGTGTCTTTGGTTCTTCGAGTAGTGTCTTCAGTTTTCTTTGGCCACGTTGATGTTAATGGATGTGAACAGGGCTGTTATGTCAAAGGACAACATTAATCCATCCTCTTCTATCTCAGTGTCTTTGATGTTCAGGAATTCTTGGATGGAGTAAATGGAGTGGAGTGAATCTTCGACTTGGGGTTTTATCCTCAGTGGAGGTGTTTAGCCTTCAGTGGAGGCCTTTGACTAGTCTGTATATTGGTGTTCCAAGTAGTGAGACTATGGTCTAAGGGGGGCTCCTGGTTTGACGGGGAGGAGAACAACAACAAAGTGCCATTCCTTGATGTCACAGTGGAGCGAACAGTCAATGCGGAACTTCAAACTGGCATCTACAGAAAAACAACAGACCCAAACCAAGTACTTAACTGCAGAAGCAATCATCCCAACACCCACAAACGAAGCTGCATCAGGAGATTATTTCAACGAGCCACTACACACTGCAGCACAGAGAAACTACGAAGAGGACAAGAGAAGTACTTATACAGTGTATTAAAGGAGAACGGGTCCCCAATAAACCCCCTCCGCCGATTTCTCATTGATACTTTCAAGGTGACTCTCAAAAATTCGGTTTGACCCTCCATTCTTTCCTGTTTGTTTTTGGTGGGTTTTGAAAGCTTTCCCAATCCTCTGACTGAGTATTGGAGTTGGAAGGTTGTGTTGTGGTTGTACAGGACACTTTTTAGGCCACTTTTGGAATATTGTGTACAATTCTAGTCTCCCTCGTATCAGACGGATATTGTGAAATTTGAAAGGGTTCTGAAGCACCAATGGGTCCACAGAGATGAAGAGGCCCTTCTGCTGCCCTGAGTGTGGGAAGGCCTTCAGTGATTCCTCTGCCCTGCTGACGCACCAGTTGGTCCACACCGGGGAAGGCTGTTCTCCAGCCCCAAGTGCGAGATGGCCTTCAGCAGTTCTTCCCACCTGCTGAGACCCCAGTGGGTCCACACTGAGGAGAGGCCGTTCTTCTGCCCCGATTGCAGGAAGGGCTTTGCACTTTCGTCCGACCTGCTGGCCCATTGGTGGGTCCACATGGGGGAGAGGCCGTTCAGTTGCCTAAGTGAAGGAAAGCCTTCATCAATTCCTCTGTCTTACTGAGGCACCAGTCCGTCCACACCGGGGAAATGCCATTCTCCTGCCCGAGTGTGAGAAGGGCTTTACCCGCCCCTCCACACTGCTGAAGCACCAGCTGATCCACACGGGGGGATGGCGGGGTGGAGAGGGCAGGCCTTTTTGCTACCCTGAGTGCGGGAGGTCCTTCAGCAATTCCTCCACTCTGCTGAAGCACCAGTGTGTCCACACCGGGAGAGGCCCTTCAGCTGGCCCGAGTGTGGGAAGAGGTTCATGTTTTCCTGCAACTTGCGGAAGCACCAGCGGGGGCACCAGTGCTCCCAGCAATCAGATCCCACCGGTAACGCTGCCTTTCGTCACCCCCCAGGACTGAACCTCCTGCCAGTTCTGACAGTGGGTGCAGTGGGAGAGTAGGTGGGCTGTTTTTGTTTTCTGCTGGACTGCAATTGCCTGCCCCACCACCCACAACTACAACCCCATGGTGGCTCAGGGTTAGCACTGCTACCTCATGGCACCAGGAACCCAGGAATACTTCCACCCTTGGGGGTCTGTGTGCAATTTATGGAGGGTAGGAAAATGGATCTGAGTGGGTTACTCTTCGGAGAATCTGTGCAGATGTGTTGGGCTGAAGGACCTGTTTCCACACTGTAGGAGTTCAACCATCATATGAGCTTTGCTTTCATTGGAAACTGCTGCTCATTGAGCCAGGGACTGGACATTGCCAAATGAAATGATCCAGAGAAACGTAAGACCGCAAGACCATCGGAGCAGAAGTTAGGCCATTCGGCCCATCGAGTCTACTCAGCAATACGTTAGTGACAAAAGTAGTGCAGATGAGATTAGCTCCAGTGTGGAAACAGGCCATTTGTCCCAACAAGTCCACAGCGACCCTCCGAAGAGTAACCCATCCAGACCCATTTCTCTCTGATTAATATACCTAACTCTATGGGCAGTTAAGCATGGCCAATCGACATGACCTGAACATCTTTGGACGATGGAAAAAAACAGGACCACCCAGAGAAAACCCACGCAGACACCGGGAGAATATGAAAACTCCTCACAGACAGCCACCCAAGGCTGGAATCAAACCTGGGTCCCTGGCACGGTGAGCCTGCAGTGGTAAACACTGAGCCACTACATATTGCAACCCGAAGTAGGCAAGCAGGAGGTTGGGAGAATGCAGCAAGCCAGGCAGCACCAGGATGTGGAGTAGTCAGCGGTTTGGGTATTAACCCTTCTTCATGATTGAAACGTTGACTTCTCTGTGAGAAATGATTTACGGGAATGTTGCTGGGGGTTGGAGGATTTGAGCTACAGGGAGAGGCTGAATAGGCTGGGACTGTTTTCACTGGACCATCAGAGGCAGAGGAGTGACCTAATAGAGTTTACAAAATCATGAGTGGCATGGACAGGTTAATAGACAAGGTATTTTCCCTGGGATGGGGGAGTCCAGAACTAGTAGGCATAGGTTTCGGGTGAGAGGCGAAATATATTAAAGGGACAACTTCTTCATGCAGAGGGTGGTACTTATATGAAATGAGCTGCCACAGGATTTGGGTCAGGTGCTGTCAAATGGGACTAGATTAGTTTAGGATATCAGGTCAGCATGGGCAAGTTGGACCAAAGGGTCTGTTTCCATGTTGTATGTGTCTCTGACTACGAGTCCTGATCTAAGTTTAAAATCGAGTCCAAGTCACTTTGAATAGTTCAATCTTGTTGAGCTCACCTCCTGAAAAGTTTCAGATGAATCCCTCTGAGGGATACTGTTTAAACATGCTGAGTTGGACAAAGTATCCCATCAAGTTCAACACAAACCCAGAGTTGGAGAAGTCAGAAGTCAGAACACCAAGGGGACCAAAACTGATCATAATATTCCAGGTGCAGCCTCATCAACGTCCTGTATAACGACAACATAACTATATCTAAACTCAATTCCCGAACTGATGAAGGTAAGTGTGCCTAAACCTTTCTGCACTGCCTTGTGTATCGATGTAATCAGAGATATAGGACCTAATTTAAACTGCTCCACAATCCTGCTTCTGGGAACACAGTGACTAATAGGGAAGGCAAAAGGGAGATTGACCTTTAAATGGAGTATAAAAGTAGGGAAGTTATAGTGGAGGTTTTGATTGAAAGGGCAGTGAAGATTCAACCAGCTGACAGTGGATCTCAATCACATGTAGATCAGACCAGGTTCGGACAGCAGGAAACCAGATAGGTTTTTACAACAAACCACAACGAGGTCATCATTAGACTCTTAATTCCGGATTTATATTGAATTCAGATTCCACCATCTGCCGTGGCAGGTTTTGAACACAAGTCCCTAGAACATTACCTGGGTGAATAGTCTGGTGACAATAAAGTCGGCCATCGCCTCCCCTGAACACTTTGGCTTATTGTGTTCAGAGGTAACAATGGAGCAAGAGGTTTTAGCAGCTGCTAAGTTGTTGATATTACACAAGGGAACATCAGCACTCTCAGTAATGGCACATACTGAAGTCAGTGTCCTGTATCAGAGGGAAGGGCTCGGGAACCATAAGAAATAGGAACAGGAATATGCCATTCAGCCCCTTGAGCCTGCTTCTCCATTCAGTAGGATTCTGGGTGATCTGGCATTCTCCACATTCACTTTCCTGCCCTTTTCCTGTAACTGTTCATCCACCGACTCTTCACGAATCTATCGATCCTAGTTTTAAAGTGACATGAAGGCTGTCAACAGAGTTACTGGGGTGTGGGTGGGGGGTGGGGACGGGGGCTCAGGTCGAACTTAGTGACTAAAACAATGGCTTCACACTTCACAATATTTAACTAAGGGAATGTTTATGGTTATCCAATGCTGGAAATTGGGCAGGCATTCAGATGAAATTATTGGTAAATTATGAATGACAGAGGAGTCGGGAGAGAAGTGGTGTTCAGGCACAGTTGGATATCATTAGTATAGATGCTAACACCAGCAGCTACGGTAAAACAAATAAGAACGGAAGACGCGAAAAGCAGACCCTCCCAGGGGATAGAGTGATGCTGGAGAGGGTCAGTTCTGTCATTAACCCTGATCAAGGCTGTCCACAGGTCGACGAGGGAATGTCCATCCCTGTCACCGTGACAAAGGATGTCAAACATGACCTTGATAATAACTGCTTCAGGGGTGGAAACCAGACTCGAGGGCTTTAAACACAGAATTCTGGAAAAGATGGGAATGGCTAATTCAACAATGTGACATCCAAACTAACACTTCTATTCGTGCGATAATAATAGAAGTGTTTTGGTTTTTATTTCGAAGATTCTCAGCAACACTGAGTAAGAAGCAACAAAATTAACACAAGGAGTACTGCAATTGCTACAATGTGCCTGCTCCCAATAGGGGGCCATCGGTGTGAAATTAACTGTCTACAAGGGGCAATATTGGAAAGGAATTACCCAGTTCATAGCTATAAGAGGGGAGACACATACTGATTGATACAAACATATAATGGGCAGGAGTAGGCCACTGGGCACTTCGAGCCTGCTGCAACATTCAATAAGATCATGGCTGATCTGAATTCAACCTCAACTCTACATTCCAACACATCCCCGACAATCTTTCATCCACTTGGTTATCAAGAACCTATCTACCTCTGCCTTAAAGATTTTGAATCCACTGCCTTTTGAAGAAGACACACAACCCTCAGAAAGAAAAGAAATCATCCTCATTTTTGTCTTCTACATTTAAAATATGACCCTGTACTTTCAGATATTAAGATAGGGACACATGCTGCATTCAAATAATACCTGTGGTACAGTTAACTATCTCAAAGTGCTTCACATGAACATAATGAGAATTCCTTTAAATATCACAAGACCGGAGCACAGATTAGGACAGGTGACCAAAGACTTGGTCAAAGGGACAGGTTTAGGGCAATCTTTTAAACAGGTTCAATTTCCCAAACATCAGAGGACAAAGACGTGCACAGCAAACACAAAATAGCAAAGAATGGGGAACAAAAGTGTAGTTATAACGTCACAGGATGAGTAATCCAGGGAACATGAGTTCAAATCCCACCACAGCA
Organism: Chiloscyllium punctatum; assembly: GCF_047496795.1. NCBI lineage: Eukaryota > Metazoa > Chordata > Chondrichthyes > Orectolobiformes > Hemiscylliidae > Chiloscyllium > Chiloscyllium punctatum. Next base: position 58,924,955 of record NC_092774.1, on the reverse strand, counting down.
AGAGGTAAGATGTGAATAATTCAAATCATAAATGGGGAACACAAAGTAAGTCTCAGTATGGTATCGATGGCACTGACGTCAATTGTCCTAAAAACCCATGTTCACCAATGTCCTTTCATGAGGGAAACTGCCATCCTTGCAGGGTCTGACTTACATGTGACTCCAGACCCACAGCAATGTGGTTGACTCTTAAACTGTCCTCTGAATTGGCACAAGCAAGACACCTTTCACTTAGGGATGGATAACAAATATCAACCTTGTGAAAGTCTCATAACAGAAATTGCTGGAGAAACTCAGCCAGTCTAGCAACACTGGTGGAGAGAGAGAGAGAAAGAAACAAAGACAATATTCTGGCTTGAGTCCAGAACAGTTGTGAAGAAGGGTCACAGCACTTGAAATGCTAACTCTGCTTCTCTCTCCACATGTGCTGCCAGTCCTATTCAGTTTCTCCAGCATTTGATGCATTTTTGTGTTTCAGATCTCCATCATCTGCAGTTCTTCATTACACTGACTTAGGGAAGCTCAAATCCCATAAAAGGGTAGAGCAGAAGCGCTGGAATTACTCAGCAAGTCTGGCACCAGTTATGGAGATTAAAAACAGTTCGTACTTCGGGTCATTGAATGATCTTACATCAGGGACAAACTTTTGGGGAAGCTGCAAGAGTAAAAGGCACTGGTGTAAGTTCAACATCTGGGAGAACTCTCTCAGCCTTGGGGGTCAGGCTGACTCAGCATTCTGGTCCTGCTCATTACCTGTTAAATTCTCAATTTGTTGTTCTTGTTATATTTCTACATGGTTGACACATTCCTATGTTTTAAAATGAAATTCCAGCAGGCAGGAATTTTCCATGTAAGTAATCATACATTAGAGGGTTTGGAACGTGAATGTAAACTTTTAAACAGAAAGTATTTATTCATGCCTGGGGTGTGGGCATCGCTGGCAATGCCATCATTTATACCCATCCTTAACCACCCTGTGGTTGGTTGGAAAAGTGCATGAAGGTGTCTGAGATTGTCTTGATCAGCACAGCAATCTCAAAGATGGGCGTGCTCAGGTACAAGTACCCTCCACACCCACAGCCAAGTCTGCACTCACTTCAATGATAGATGCCATCTAAACCTCCCAGGACAAGGACAGCATGGGATGACAATCAGAATAAAGCTTCCTCTACTCTTCAATTGCAAGTGAAGCTACCTCAACACTGTCCCCAACAAACACTGCCAAGACAGAGACTGCATTGGGTTAGATACAGAGTAAAACTTCCTCTACACTTCCCCATTCATACAGTCCCAGGGGAAGGACAGCAAAGGGTTAAATAAACAGTAGAGCTTCGTCCATTCTCACTGACACTTAGTCCGTACTATACCAATCCTCAAGGAAAATTCAGAACTGAGACTATTATCTGGTACTGAATTCACACATCCTAATGGGAATGACAGCAACAGAAAATCATGTCGTGACACACAGATAAAACACACACAATGTACAACAAAACTAGACTGTTATTGGAATCAAAGACATTTAAATGACAGGACGCATAGTCTCTGCAGTGATCCAAATGTGAGCTGAATAAATTTCACACTTGAACAATATTCTATGAGAATGCAATGTCCACCTCACTGCTCTCTATTCAGTTCCTCTGCTCTCGTTCAGGGCTGAGTTGCGGCTGACCACATTGTGGCGTGGAGGTCAAGAGGTTGGACAGTTAAGGTCAACTTGGATTGAGGGCATCCTTTGTCATGCCAGTGAGGTCGAGGGTGGCTCATTTACTCAACTTATAATCGGGGACAAGGGGATGTCAGGCTGGGCTGGTATCAGTTTGAGTTTAGAAGAAATAGATGATCCGATGGAGCTGTATAACATCTGGAGAGGACTTAATGTAAATGTAATTTCAACTCAATTCTAGCCAGAGACTAGTCTCTCATTTAAGATAGGAGAGTTTTGTTTTTCTCTCAAGTGTTCTCGAGTCTTTGAAATTCACTTCTTTAGAGAGCAGCATGTGGTGGTGGGTAACGAACTGGATCTGGGTGGGACGGTCAGTCAATGTTTACTCGATGGGCTGAATGGCCTACTTGCACGCAATTGGCCTATATCAATCAATAGTATGCACTTGCTTTATGGTTACCGACATCAAATTACATGAGTGGTTTTGGTTATTTCATCTCTTATTATCGTATTCAACCAACTACAGCATCTAGAAACTTGCTTAATTACAATATCCAATATCTGCTGAGTACTTTTTCTTTTTGTCACGATCAATATCTAGAACTCTGACGTGTGACCTCTTCATTACTGTCAAAGTTCCTGATTTATCCCGACATTGTCATGGTTTTACTTTGTCGAATGTCTTCCTGGCATTTGCAGTTAAGACCCTATATTCTGCCCTTGTCAACATTTTCCCTTACAATTCTCGACTAAGGATTTCATGAAAAACCTCAGAGTGTGGTGAGACTGCGGAACTCACTACCATAGTGAATAGTTGGGGTGGAAGACACTACAACTAAGGGTAAGTCACCCAATACAAATGAATGTCACTGTCACCAGATTCACAACACAGTGAAATTTAAACATGCAATGTCCCTCAATTTCTCAACTGTCCCGAACCAGACTTGATGAAGAACAGATCTTGCACATCAACATTATAATTTAAACAACAACCAAATTATAAATATGGCAAATTTTCTAGGGCAAAGTTAACGAAGATAATCGAATTAATAGCAATGATTTAAACCCTTTGATCAAGCCCCCCACCATCTCAGAGACAGAGACTTAAGCGGCAAATTAAGAAAGAATTTTTTTTTAAACTTACCAATTCAAGCAAACAGTTTCCAACAATGGATTGCCAAGCCTTTGTGCAATCTTTGGACTATGACTGTTTCACAGACACGTAACTGTAAATCTAATTTAAAAGTCACTGCTGAATGTGAATAGACACCCCAGTATTCAGCCATTTCTTACAGGCTGGGACTCATTCCCAGAAAGAGCCAACAATTCTTTAACTGGACAGCTCTTGGTCTCAACGAGCAGCAGTGCCCAATGGAAGCAAAGTTGCAGGGATGGGGGAGCACGACGGCATAAAACAAAAAAAAACCGACCGACTCTCCCACTATAAGCACTGTCAGAATGTGCAGGGGTTCAGTCCTTTCAGTGACCCACAGCAGCTTCACCAGCAGAATCAGATTGTTGGGAGCACTGGTGCGCCCGCTGGTGCTTCTGCAGGATGATGAGAACCTCCGCTTCTACTCGGGGCAGGTGAATGGCCTTTCCCCGGTATGGGCCCACCTAAGCCTCAGCAGGTGGGAGGAATTGCTGAAGGCCTTCCCGCACTCTGGGCAGGGGAAGGGCGTCTCCCCCGTATGGACCCGAAGGTGGGATGCCTGGGTCAATCCCTTCCCGCATTTGAGGCAGGAGAACGGGCTCTCCCCGGTGTGGACCCGCTGGTGCCTCACCAGGGCAGAGGTATCATTGAAGGCCTTCCCGTACTTGGAGCAGCTGAAGGATTCTCTAATATGTGGACCCGGTGGTGGGTCAGTAGGACGGAGGAATAGCTGAAGGCCTTCCCGCATTCGGGGCAGGAGAATGGCCTCTCGCCTGTGTGGACCCCCTGGTGCCTCTGCAGTGCAGAGGAATTGCTGAAGGTCTTCCCGCACTCAGGGCAGGAGAACAGTCTCACCCCGGTGTGACTGCGCCCATGAGTCTCCAGGTCAGATGGGAAACTGATGCCTTTCCCACAGTTGCCACATTTTCATGGTTTCTCCACGGGACGGGATTCCTTGGCTTTCTCCATGACCGAAGCTTCAGCTGCACACAAACGCGTGTAAAGCACCTCCCTGCCGTGAATTCCTTTTCCCAGTCTGTATAACTTTTACTGGCTCCACAATCGGAGTGCTGCAACAGTCGGGTCTCTCTTCCAGTCTCACTGATGCTGAAAACGTACTGAAAGAGGAACCAAAAAGCTTGGTTCCTTCTCACAGAATCATAGTCGAAAATTGTTATAGTCCCGATGGATTCAGTTGTTGCCAGACATTGACGTGAAATTGAGGGCTGCAAATGCTGGAGAGGCAGAGTCAAAGCACAGCAGATCAGGCAGCATCTGAGGAGCAGCAGAGTCAATGTTTCAGGCAACGCTCTTCATCTATCGATATTGAAACGTCCATCTTCAGATCTTCAAATAATCTGTAAAAAGAGATGACAAAAGACATTACTGTCAGTCCAGGTTAGAAATTCCAAACAAGCAATTCTACTTTCCGCAGAACATTCTTTTCTTTTCCCACAAAATTGAAAGCACCATCCCACCCCCTCTCACCCCTCTATTCTCACTCCGCTCAAACTAATCCTCCCGATGGTACTGATTCAGGATCTTACAGAGACCGAAAAGTGAAAACATCAAGACAGACACCTTAGAATTTTGGATACTTCCACCTGAAAGTTAGTATCTTTCACGACATCTAGGAGTGAGTAAGTCTGATTTTGGGAAGCAAAAAAAAGTGTTAACTCAGGATGAACCTTCAATGCAGTTTCTTGAGAAACAACCAGACACGAAATGGTTAACATCTGGGGAGGTGGAAGTGGGGAGATGGAGGAAATGAGATATCAAGGCATTGACACCGACACCAGACAGAAACTGAACATACAGGCATGGCAAACATTACGGGCAAGCCAGAGTCACAGAGATACACTGCACAGAAACAGGTCCTTCATTCCAACTCATCCATGCCGACCAGATAGCCTAAATTAATCTCGTCTCATTTACCAGCACTTGGCCCATATCCCTCTGAATTCTTCCTATTCATATACCCATCGAGATGCCTTTTAAATGTTATAATTGGACCTACATCCATCACTTCCTCCGGCAGATCATTCCGTACACTTGCCTCCCTCACCTCAAACATATTATCCTCCTGTTCTAGAGTTCTCCCATCCCAGGGAAATGACCTTGTCTATTTACCCTGTCTATGCCTCTCATGATTCTATAAACGTCTGTAAGATCACCCCTCAGCCTCTGGTATACCGGGGAAAACAGCTCAAGCAGTGCACTGCGTTTCCTTTTAGCTTCACACTCACAGAACCTTACTCCCATGTAAAATATTGTTTCCCTCCCCCACACTGTCCATGGGAAAAGCCAAGACTGCTGAGACTTTGGAGTTGGGGGAATGCCACGTTGAATTCCTGCAATGTGGAAACACGCTATTCAGCCCAACAAGTCCACATCGACCATCCAAAGCGTAACTCATGTGGACACATTCCCCTATCCCATTCCACTACACTTACTGCACACTCTGGGCCCATTTAGTTTGGCCACTTCTCCCGAAACTGAACACCTTTAGATGTTGGGTGGAAACCAGAGCACCCGGAGGAAACCCAGCAGACACGGCAGGGAGAATGTGCAAACTCCACACAGAGAGTCGCCCCAAGGCTGGAATCGAAAGTGGATCCCTGGCGCTGGAAGGCAGCAGTGCGAACCGCTGATCCATCGTGCTGCCCATGTGTGCAGAAAGAGGTGGGGGCTGGGAACTTTGTTCATTGTACTACGCAGTGGATTGTAGAGCAAGGTTAAATCTCACGGGATCCAGGGAGAGCTAACCAACTGGGCACAAAATTTAGATGCGCGTTGTTGTGGATGCTGGAATCCTTCCTGAAAACAACAAATGCTGGAGATCACAGTGGGTCAGGCAGCGCTGTGCTACTCTATGACTGGATAGTGTGGACGTGGAGATGATGTTTCCACTAGGAGAAGGGTTGAGGATGCCAAGTCATTGAGGGCATTTAAGACAGAGATAGGTTCTTGATTAGTAAGGGGTCAAGGGTTATGAGGAGAGGGCAGCAGAATGGGACAGAGAAACATATCAGCCATGATCGACTGGTGGTACAGACTCGATGGGCCAAATGGCCTCATCCTGCTCCTGTGTATTGTGGTCTTAAAGCTGGGCAGATGACTTAAGGGGTTCTCACAAACTATTTCAGAATCCTGAAGAGGGGTTGTTGGACTCGAAACTTTAACTCTGCTTTCTCTCCACAGATGCTTCCAGTCCTGCTGAGTTTTTCCAGTGTTCTCAGTTTTTGTTTCAGATTTCCAGCATCCACAGTTCTGTGTCTTATTTATCAAATTCATTTCTTGCCCTTCCCAAGTGTCTGGAACTTCATCTCCATGATCTACAAACTGTTCACTTACCCTAGAAATGACCAAACCTCCTTATCAAAGTAGATCCCTTTGTTGCAAAATGATTGTTCAATTCTGTGACCAAAATTATTGCATTCGTAATTACTTACACCAGGGACTCACAATATCTCAGGCCAGAACACAGCTAGATTGTTTCAGACAGTACATTTATGTGATTTGATACAATTCCCTATTCCCGACATTACCAGCGTGTTGCAGGGAATAGAGGGTTTGAGTAAAGAAGAAACTGGGACATTTTTCCAATGGAGCCGAGGAAGTTGACAGTTAACCTTTTAGAGATTTTTAAAATCAGAAGGGGTATAGATAAGGTGTCATTCCCAGGAGGCTCAGAATATTTTATTGCTCCAGAAGGTGTCAAAGGGGGTCAAAGCTTCAACAGAAATCGAGCAGAGCTGAGAACAGACAACATTTAACTCTGTGGGAACAGAGAGATTAGAGGACAGAGAAATCAGGACCTGAAATCCAAGCTGACACCAGACTACCATGCTATCAGTGCTTTGATTAGCAGTGCCCACCCTCTACCTTTACTGAGCCTCTCAATCGACTTGAATGCCACGTATCCCCTCGATATTCCGGATCCAATCCTTGCCATTCTGAAGCCATATCTCTGTAAGGAGTCTCAGATCATAATTATTCTCTTCAACGTGTGCAGTCAATTAATTCGCTTTTGTTGCAATGCAGCACACATTCACATACTGAGCTTTTAGTCTTATTTTTTGTGATGGTTAGAATCCAGTTTTGATTGCTAGTACATTTATTCTCCTTGTCCCTTTCTATCATTCTCTGGTGTTTGGTTTCCACATCACTACATTGCTCACTGGCCTTGATTTGGATTGGCTGTGGTAAATTGCCCAGTGTCCAGGGATGTGCAGGTTAGGTGGGTTGGCCATGGGAAACGCAGGGTTATAGTTTCAAAGGAATAGAGGGAGTAGGCCATTTGGCCCATCGGCCCTGCTCCGCCATTCATTACAATCATGGCGGATCGATAAATCGTCTCAGCTCCTCCTAATTGTATTATCCCAACTTCCCTTAATTCCCTTCCCACGCAAAAAACCCATCCAACAGTGTCTTAATGAAGCTGCCTCTACTGCTTCCTTGAGCACAGAATTCCATTAATTTACCATTAACTATATTGGTCCTGCCCTGAGTTGCCTCATCAAAATGCAACAGCTCATATTTGTCTAAATTAAACTCCATCCACTGCTCCTTGGCCCATCGGCTCATCTGATCAATTATAATTTATATTAAACTTTCTTTCCTACCATCTTCCCTAAAAGCTGAAAATCTCCATCCCACACTCTCACCCTCCATTCTCACTTTGTTGAATCTAATCACGGATGTCCTCATCCTGAAGGGTTTGGTTCATGCTGATTAACAGGCCCACATTCAAGGGGGATCTAACTGAAACGTACAGAGCATTGAACGGCCTGGACAGAGTGGACATTGGGAAGATATTTCATTGGGAGGACAGACTAATACCCATGGGCATAGCCTAAGCATAAAGGGAGAATGGAGATTAGGAGCAATTTCTTTAGCCAGAGAGTGGTGAATCTATGGAATTCATTGTCACAGAAAACTGTGGAGGCCAGGTCACTGAGTATGTTGAACACTGAGATAGAGATGTACAGCACAGAAACAGACTGTTTGGTCCAACTTGTCCATGCCGACCAACTATCCCAACCCAATCTAGGCCCACCTGACAGCACACGGCCCCATATCCCTCCAAACCATTCCTATTCATACACCTACCCAAATGCATTTTAAATGTTGCAATCGTACTAGCCTTCACCACTTCCTCTGTCAGATCATTCAATAAACGTACCATCCTCTGCGTGAAAGAGTTGCCTCTTAGGTCTCTTTTGTATCTTTCCCCTCTAACACGAAACCCATGCCCTCTCGGTCTGGACTCACCCACCCCAGGAAAAGACTTTGTCTATTAATCCTATCCATGCCCCTCATGATTTTATACATGTACAGTTACAACGTTTAAAAGACATTTGGATAAGTACATGAATACGAAAGTTTCGAAGGTTTATGGGCCAAACACTGGTAGGTGGGCCGAGTTTAGTTTGAGAACATACTCAGCACGGACTAGTTGGATGAAGGGTCTGTTCAGTGCTGTCAGACTCTGTGAATGACCTGTACTGGTCTTAAAACCATTTTCTTACCTCCCCCGATAAGCATCCACTTGTTTGTTGTTCAAAACTCAGATGAACTTAGCCTTGAATATGTTCAATGACCCCACTTCTGAACTCAATTCCTCTTCGTAATATACCACTTGCCTCGCTCATTGCCTGCTGCATCTGCCCGACAACTGGCATTGACTGGTGTGGAGGGACTCTGAGACCCCTTAGTACATCCATACATCATTCCTGATGAAGGGCTTGTTCCCGAAACGTTCCCTGTCCTTTTCCTCAGATGCTACCTGACCTGTTGTGCTTTTCCAGTGCCACATTTTTCGACTTTCACCTCCAGTCCTCACTTTCTCCACATTCCAATATGTCACCATTTCAACAATGCACTGCTTTTCTTTTAAACAGCAAAGGCTATAACTTCACATTGCAGCACTGCACTTGCCATGTGTTTGCCAATTGAGACACAGACCTGGACCAACTTCGGGAAGAGGCAAAACACTGAGTTCTGAACAAAAACCGTAGCACACTCAAAACGTTGGCTCTGTTCACCTTTCCACTGATGCTACTCGACCGGTTGGCTTTCTGCAGTTTTCGCTGTGTTTGTTCTACACAAATGCTGCTTTCCATTGAAGAACTGCAATCCCTGTCCTCTGGTAACTGACCCTAGTCAGTGGCAATAGGTTCTTCTGATCATTAAGGTAAAAACAATGACTGCAGATGCTGAAAACCAAATACTGGATTAGTGGTGCTGAAAGAGCACAGCAGTTCAGGCAGCATCCAACGAGCAGCGAAATCGACGTTTCGGGCAAAAGCCCTTCATCAGGAATAAAGGCAGTGAGCCTGAAGCATGGAGAGATAAGCTAGAGGAGGGTGGGGGTGGGGAGAGAGTAGCATAGAGTGCAATGGGTGAGTGGGGGAGGAGATGAAGGGGATAGGTCAAGGAGGAGAGGGTGGAGTGGATAGGTGGAAAAGAAGACAGGCAGGTCGGACAAGTCAAGGAGACAGTAACTGAGCTGGAAGTTTGAAACTAGGCAAATGTGGCTGTGGTACCGAGTTTGTTTCAAAACATGGTTGAAGAGCTTCAGAGCAGAGGAAATGACCTGGGAGTTGCAGTGGGAGAGGGACTCCCTGAGATTCTTGTAGAGAGAGGAGGAAAACTTCTTCAAGGCAGGCATCCTTGCAAGAGGATTCGCAGTAGGGTTAAAATCAACAAGGTAAAAACAATGACTGCAGATGCTGAAAACCAAATACTGGATTAGTGGTGCTGGAAGAGCACAGCAGTTCAGGCAGCATCCAACGAGCAGCGAAAACACCACGTCTTCTCCCATCATTGACAAAAACCCCTGGAAATCTCCAGTTAACCTTCTTTGCTCCAAAGAGAGCATTCCCAAACTTGGGAATGTCTCCACAAAATGAAAATTGCTCATCCCTGGACATGATGCAAGTGTTACAATAGGAAAGAGGTTTTGGCAAAATATTGTCAGTTAGCAGGTGGAAAAATGTTCAGGAAGTAAAACACAAATCCCAGTCTCCAGCTTTGTGAATCTTTAGAAACTCTTTGGGAAGTAGAATTAGAGGAGAATGAAGGATGAACTGACGGACTGAGCAGAGATAGTCCAGACACCGTCCCTTTGTTTAAGAGGCTGATTGACTCTGATATTCTCGGGACATGAACTGACCCGAGGCATTGAAAGAATTCTCTCACATCAGGAATTCAAACCCCTTCTCGGCTCGGGGCCAATGAGAAAATTCGGGAAGAAGCAAAACACTGAAAGGCTCGGAGGGCGACGGTCCCGGTGTAGGAGAGCTCGTTCCTCGTGACATGGATGTGCCTGCAGATGGTGGGATCAGGCTGTTCCCATGTCTCCATACTGAATGTCCAAGGCTTTATTATGGAAAAGTAACACTGGTAGAAGACAATGGCAATTTTGGGCGGGGCGGGTTGAATTATGAATGGAATAGTAGCTTCCTCAAAGACACTGTGCGGCTGGAGTTCTGACCTGTCCCTGTGGCGCAATTGGTCAGCGCGTTCGGCTGTTAACCGAAAGGTTGGTGGTTCGAAACCACCCAGGGACAGAGTGTTTCTTATTCTCGCTCGTACCGCTTTCTTGGCTGCGAAAGTGCACGTTTTTAATGGTGTCAGGAAAATGTTTCCCAAACGGAAATCTTTTCCACTGAGGAAGCACAAAGAGGCTTCTGAGTTGATTGAATTTCTAACGTGAAGGACTGCGGGTGCTGAGAATGCGAGACAGAAAGCGAAACTGCTGGAAAAACTCAGCAGGTTTGGCTGTACCTGGATGAGGGAAAAAAGAATTCTGAAATGTTGTCTCTGATTCTCTTTTCACGGATGCTGCCTGACCTGCTGAGTTGCTCCTGCAATTTCTGTTCTTGTTTTCAACTGAACGTCCATTTCATCTTTTGGGATGAAATATCCAGACTCGCCATTTGCAGATATTTAACCCTTTTGAAACCTGTGAAGTGATTGGATTCAAACAAACTCTGCAATGAATCACTCTTTCTCAGCTCCACAAGCAGAGAGACCTGGGAAATGAAGCTGTCAGTGTGGTTCTGTATTGGTGGGCCGAGTGGTGAATGCGATGGACATGAAATCCATTGCGGTTCCCCCACGCAGGTGTGAACCCTGCCGACTACAGTTGAGAACTGTCGTCAAAAAGAAAGGGAGATTGCTCCACGGTTTTTTAAAAATGCAAATCAGTGGAGCGGTTGAAGTATTTCAATCACATTGGGACTGGTCGGGAATCTGTAGCCCACTGCCTGTCAGGGTGGAACAAGCAGATACCCACAGAGCTGCTATTGAGGCTATGAGCCAAGAGTTTGGAAATGAGACTAGAACAGTGAGGGGCGTGAAGCCGTGATCGAAATGAAGCAGGTACCTGAGGATTAATGTGTTTTATTTGCCAGTGAAAGATACTGCTTCACAAAGTTGGGCCTGTGGAAGGGAATCAGTGACGGTGATTATCTTTGGTTGTTCACATTGTGAATGTTCCCATTGCTGCGCATGTCCGTGTTAACGTCAGAACTCTGCAGCATGGCGGCGTCAGGAACGCACAGGCCCGGGGCGCAATGGATGACGCATCTGACTCCACCTACCTGTTTGAAATGCAGCTCACAGCTTCTTCACACACACCAATTAATCTTTCTCATTGTCCTGAAGCCGGCATACGGTTTGAATTCCCGATCTGCAGGAACAAGACTCCTTTCACTGTCTCGCGCCAGTCAGTGTCCCTGATAACATCAGAGTCAAGGCACAGCGCTGTCAGAGGAGGGAAGCTGAAATAGCCCCTCACGCTGCTCACCGGCACATTGCACTTACCGCAACACACCGCCCCAACCACTGCGGCTCCCGGGAGTGGAAAGCGAACAAACACCAAAACCCAGTCTCAGCTTTGTAAATCTTCAGGAAATAAGAAAACGGTACATCCCTTCGGATCTTCCATCCTTGGCAGACAGCGTTGATTTTAAATGGCTGTCCAGTCAGTGCCGATTCGTTTTGGCTGAAAAAAATCTTCCTTCTCTCATCCCAGCATTTCTTGCCAAAGAGAACTGTGCGGCAGAGTTCATGTATATATTTCCTTGTATGGTATTTTGTAAATAACATTCGTTTGCTGGTTGTTTGTATCGGGTATTTCAGGTTCATTAGCCACTGTTTCAGTCTGTTGGTAGGTTTGTGGGCTACCATGATGCTGAGAGGGTTGAGTTGTCTGGACATCATTTCCCAGATGTCTTTAATGTAAAGTAATGTGGCTCGGGCTTCTGCAGACGTTGTGTCTGCTTGTGTAAGTTTGTTGATGTGTGATTGGCACACTGAGTTTATTGGGTAGGCAAAAGTGAGGACTGCAGATGCTGTAAACCAGAGTTTAGATCAGAGTGGTGCTGGAAAAGCACAGCAGGTCAGATAGCTTCCGAGGAGCAGGAAAATCGACGTTTCGGGCAAAAGCCCTTCATCAGGAATAAAGGCATGACGCCTCCAGGGTAGAAAGATAAATTGGAGGGTGCTGGGCCGAAGGTATCAAATAGTACAGTAGGTGAATGGCAGAGGGGACGGAAGTGACAGGTCAGAGAGGAGGGTGGAGCGGGTCGGTGGGAAGAGAGATTGGCGGGTCGGACAGGTCATGAGGACAGCGCTGAGTTGGAAGGTTGGAACTGAGGTCAGGTGGGGGGAGGGGAAATGAGGAAACTGGCGAAGTCCGCATTGATGGCCTGTGGTTGAATTTATCTGAGGCGGAAGGTAAGACGTTCATCCTCCAGGCATCGAGTGGGGAGGGAGCGGCGATGGAGGAGGCCCAGGACCTGCATGTCCTCGGCAGACTGGGAGGGGTTTTGAAATGTTGTTCCAGAGGGCGATGGGGTTGATTGGTGCGGGTGTCCTGAAGGTGTTCCTTCAAGCGCTGTGACTTGACTCTGCGAGGAGTCTCTAGTCTCCCCAATGTAGATGAGACCGCATCGGGAGCAATTGATACAAGAAATGACATTGATGGATGCACAGGTGAAAGCCTTCGAACAACCGTGGCCCGGATTCGATTTCCGGGCAGGGAAGAAATTTTCAGTAGAGCTGTCAGCGTCTTGGCGCATCTCCCTGGTGGTCTAGTGGTTAGGATTCAGCGCTCTCACCGCTGCGGCCCGGGTTCGATTCCCGCTCAGGGAAGCAATTTTCAGGGCGTTGGAAGGTTGCCCGGTCTTCTTAAATGAGCCGCACAGTGATTTATTGATCTTCGGAATTCCTGGGTGCTGCAGTGTGTAGTGGCTCGTTGAAATATTGACCTGCTTCAGTTTTGTTTTTATGTGTAGGGATGATTACTTCTGTAGTTAAGTTCTTGGTTCGCGTGCGTTGTTTTCCTGTAGACGCTGTTTTGAATTTACCATTGACTGTTCGCTCTACTGTGACATCTAGAAATGGCACTTTGTAGTTGTTCGCCTCTTTTTTGAATTTTATGCCAGTAAGGAGATTGTTGATGGTGTTGTAGGTTTCCTTTAATTTGTTTTATTTTCTGATGACAAAAGTGTCATCGCTGTAGCGGACTCAAATTTTGGGTTGGATTGTCGAAAGGGCTGTTTGTTCGAGTCTCTGCATTATTGCTTCTGCTAGGAATCCTGATACTGGTGGTTTCATGGAGGTTTCGTTGATTTGTTTGTAGGGCTTGTTACTGAATATGAAGTGGGTGGTAAGGCACAGTTCCACGAGGTTGACAGTGCTATGTTTGCTGATGAAGTTGGTGCTGTGTTTGTGTCTTTGCTTGTTCGAGTAGTGTCTTCAGTTTTCTTTGGCCACGCAGATGTTAATAGATTGAACAGGGCTGTTATGTCAAAGGACATCATTATTACATCCTCTTCAATCTTAGTGTCTTTGGTTTTCAGGAATTCTTGGATGGAGGCAATGGAGTGGTGTGAATCTTCGACTTGATGTTTTAGTCTTCAGTGGAGGCCTTTGACGAGTCTGTATATTGGTGTACCAAGTGGTGAGACTTTGGGCCTGGGGGGGCTCCTGGTTTGAAGGGGAGGAGAACATCAACACAGTGCCATTTCTAGATGTCACATTAGAGCGAACAGTCAATGGGGAACTTCAAACAAGCGTCGACAGAAAAACAACACACACAAACCAAATACTAAACCACAGAAGCAATCATCCCAACACCCACAAATGAAGATTCAACAGGACATTATTTCAGCGAGCCGCTACACACTGCAGCACAGAGAAATTACGAAGAGCACAAGAGAAATACGTATATAGTATATTTAAGGAGAACAGGTACCCAATAAACCAGGTCTGCCGATTTCTCATTGATGCTTCCAAGCTGACTCTCAAAAATTCGATTTTTCCCTCCATTCTTTCCTGTTTGTTTTTTGTGGGTTTTGAAAGCTTTCGTAATCCTCTAACTGAGTGTTGGAGTTGGAAAGTTATGTTGTGGCTGTACAGGACATTGGTTAGACCACTTTTGGGATATTGTATGTAATTCTGGTCTCCCTCCTATCAGAAGGATATTGTGAAATTTGAAAGGGTTCTGAAGCACCAATGGGTCCACAGAGGGGAAGAGGCCCTTCTGCTGCCCTGAGTGTGGGAAGGCCTTCAGTGATTCCTCTGCCCTGCTGACGCACCAGTTGGTCCACACCGGGGAAGGCTGTTCTCCTGCCCCAAGTGCGAGATGGCCTTCAGCAGTTCTTCCCACCTGCTGAGATACCAGTGGGTCCACAATGAGGAGAGGCAGTTCTTCTGCCCCGAGTGCAGGGAGGGCTTTGATCGTTCTTCCGACCTGCTGGCCCACTAGTGGGTCCACATCGGGGAGATGTCGTTCAGTTGCCCTAAGTGCAGGAAGGCCTTCAGCAGTTCCTCAACCCTGCTGAGACACTAGTCCATCCACACCGGGGAGAAGCCGTTCTCCTGCCCCGAGTGTGGGAAGGGTTTTACCCACTCCTCCACACTGCTGAAGCACCAGCTGATCCACCCAGGGTGGTGGAGGCGGGAGGTGGTGGCGGAGGAGGGAGGCCGTTTTGTTGCCCTGAGTGCGCCCTGAATTCCTCCGCTCTGCTGAAGCACCAGTGTGTCCACACTGGGGTGAGGCCCTTCAGCTCTCCCGAGTGTGCAAAGAGGTTCATATTTTCCTGCAACTTGCGGAAGCACCAGCAGGGGCACCAAAGCTCCCAGCAATCAGAACACACCCGCGACGCTGCCTTGGGTCACCCCCCAGGACTGAACATCCTGCCAGTCCTGACAGTGGGTGCAGTGGGAGAGGAGGTGGGCTGTTTTAGTTTTCCGCTGGACTTCAATTGCCTGGCCTACACCCCACAACCACAACCCCATGGTGGCTCATGGATTGCACTGCTGCCTCATGGCACCAAGAACCCAGGAATAATTCCACCCGTCGGGGTCTGTGTGCAATTTAGGGAGGGTAGGAAAATGGATCTGACTGGATTACTATTCGAAAGATCAGTGCAGATGTGTTGGGCTGAAGGACCTGTTTCCACATTGTAGGAGTTCAACCATCCTATGAGCTTTGCTTTCAGTGGACACTGCTGCTCATTGAGCCCGGGACTGCACATTGCCAAATGAAATGATCCAGAGAAACCTAAGACCGTAAGACCATCGGAGCAGAAGTTAGGCCATTCGGCCTGGCGAGTCTACTCTGTAATTCGTTAGTGACAAATGTAGCGCAGATGAGATTAGCTTCAGTGTGAAACAGGCCATTTGTCCCAACAAGTCCAAACCGACCCTCGGAAGAGTAACCCATCCAGACTCATTTCCATCTGACTAATGTACCTATCTCTACGGGCAAGAAAGCATGGCAAATCTACAAGACCTGCACATCTTTGGTTTATTAAAGAAAACAGAATCACCCAGAGAAAACCCAAGCAGACACTGGGCGAATGTGCAAATTCCTCACAGACAGTCACCCAAGGCTGGAATCAAACCTGGGTCCCTGGCACTATGAGGCTGCAGTGGTAACCACTGAGCCACTACATACTGCACGCCGCCATAGGCAAGGAGGAGGTTGGGAGAATACAGCAAACCAGGCAGCACCAGGATGTGGAGTAGTCAGGGTTTTGGGTATTAACCCTTCTTTCGGACTGAAACGTTGACTTCTCTGTGAGAAACGATTTACGGGAATGTTGCAGGGGTTTGGAGGATTTGAGCTACAGGGAGAGGCTGAATAGGCTGGGACTGTTTTCACTGGATCATCGGAGGCAGAGAAGTGACCTAATAGAGGTTACAAAATCATGACGGGCATGGACAAGGTCTTTTCCCTGGGATGGGGGAGTCCAGAACTAGAGGGCAGAGGTTTAGGGTAAGAGACAAATATATTAAATGGGCAACTTCTTCATGCAGCGAGTGGTATATATATGAAATGAGCTGCCAGAGTATATGGGTCAGGTGCTGTCAAATGGGACTAGAATAATTTAGGATATCAGGTCAGCATGGACAAGTTGGACCGAAGGGTCTGTTTCCATGCTGTATGTCTCTCTGATGACTGGTAATAATGTAACTTTAAAATAGAGTCCAAGTAACTTTGAATAGTTCAATCTTGTTGAGCTCACCTCCTGAAAAGTTTCAGATGAATCCCTCTGAGCGACACTGTTTAAACATGCTGAGTTGGACAAAGTATCCCATCAAGTTCAACACAAACCCAGAGTTGGAAAAGTCAGAAGTCAGAACACCAAGGGGACCAAAACTGAGAGAGATCTAGGGTTGCGGGTTATTAGCACCTAGAAAATGGTGTCGTGGGTAGACAGGGTGGTGAAGAGGGCTTTTGGCATGCTTGCTTTCATTGGTCAGAGATTGAGCACAGGAGTTGGGACGTCTTGTTGCAGCTGTCACACATGCCACACAACAACGATAGGCGTGGCCCTGCCCCCCTCTGACTGGCTGTCCCTTTGAATATCTGGGGGAAGATTAGACCCACCTGCCTGTGTGTGGCTCATATGTACTTATCCAAATAATTTTAAACATTGTAACATGACCTGCATCCACCACGTTCTCTGACAGTTCATTCCACACACGAACCACCTTCAATGTAAAAAACGTTGCCCCCCTCCGTCCTTTTTAAATCTTCTCCCTCTCATCTTAAAAATATACTCCCAGACTTTGAACTCCCTACCCTTCAGGAAAAGACGCTGGTTATTCACCTTATCTTTGTCCCTCATGACTTCATAAACCTCCATCACCTCCACCCTCAACCTCCTCCACTCCAGTGAAAGAAAGTCCCAGCCTATGCCGTCTATAAATCATTCTGGCAACATCATAGTTAAAAAAGGTGAGCTTTAAGAATTGACTGAAAGGGCAGTGAAGATTCAACCAGCTGACAGTGGATCAGAAATCACATGTAGATCAGATCAGATCAGGTTCGGAGAGAAGGAAACCAGATAAGTTTTTACAACAAACCACAACAGTTTCATCATTAGACTCTTAATTCCAGTTTTATATTGAATTCAGATTCCACTATCTGCCGTGGTAGGTTTTGAACCCAGGTCCGCAGGACATTACCTGGGTGAATAGTCTGGTGACAATAAATTCGGCCATCACCTCCCCTGGACACATTGGCATATTGTGTTTAGAGGTAACAAAGGAGCAAGAGGTTTCAGCAGCTGCTAAGTTGTTGATATTACACAAGGGAACATCAGCACTCTCAGTAATGGCACACACTGAAGCCAGGACCCTGTTTCAGAGGTAAGGGCTCGGGAACCATAAGAAATAGGAACAGGAAAATGCCATTCAACCCCTTGAGCCTGCTTCTCCATTCAATAGGATTGTGGCTGATCTGACATTCTCCACTTGCACTTTCCTGCCCTTTTCCTATAACTGTTCATCCCCCAACTGATCACGAATTTATTGATCCTAGTTTTAAATGTGACACGAAGGCTGTCAACAGAGTTACTGGGATGGGGGAGGGGGGAGCTCAGGTCGATCTTGGGGACTAAAACAATGGCTTCACACTTCACAATGTTTAACTAAGGGAATGTTTATAGTTTATAGCTAAAACTTCCTGAAGAAGGGCTCATGCCCGAAACGTCGATTCTTCTGCTCCTTGGATGGTGCCTGACCTGCTGCGCTTTTCCAGAAACACATTTTCAGCTCTGATTTCCAGCATCTGAAGTCCTCACTTTCTCCTCAATAATCCCATGGAGTCTCACAGAGTGACACAGATGTACAGCATGGAAACAGACCCTTCGGTCCAACTCGTCCATGCAGCCCAGATATCCTAACCTAATCAAGTCCGATTTGCCAACACTTGGCCCAAATCCCCATAAACATTTCCTATTCATATACACGTCCAGATGCATTTTAAATGCTGTAATTATACAGCCTCCATCACTTACTCCGGCAGCTCATGCCGTACATGCATCACCCTCTGCGGGAAAAGGATGCCCCTTAAGTGCATTCTATATATTTCCCCTCCCCTTCCTAAAACTATTCCCTCTAGTTCTGGACTCCCCCATCACAGGGAAAAGAACTTGTCTATTTGCCCTATCCATATCCCTCATGATTTTATAAACCTCTATAAGGTCACCCCTTAGCCTCCGACGCTCCAGAGAAAAGAGTGGATTCAGCCTCGCCCTATAGCTCAACCATCCAACCCTGGCAACACCCTTGTAAATCTTTTCTCCACCTTTTCTAGTTTCACAACATCTTTCCGACAGGAAGCAGACCAAAACTACATGCAATATTC
This sequence comes from Chiloscyllium punctatum, assembly GCF_047496795.1. Classification (NCBI taxonomy): domain Eukaryota; kingdom Metazoa; phylum Chordata; class Chondrichthyes; order Orectolobiformes; family Hemiscylliidae; genus Chiloscyllium; species Chiloscyllium punctatum. The sequence continues at coordinate 58,906,460 of NC_092774.1, read as the reverse complement.
CAAACGTGGCCTGACCAATGTTCTGTACAGTGGCAACATGAGGTCCTAACATCTATCCTCGATGCTCTGACCAACAAAGGAAAGCATACCAAACACCTTCTTTACTACCCAATCTGCCTGCGTCTTTACTTTTAAGGAACGATCAACCTGAATTCCAAGGTCTCTTTGTTCAGCAACACTTCCAAGGAACTTCCCATTAAGTGTAAAAGTCCTGCTCTGATTTGTTTTTCCAAAATGCAGCACCTCATATTTATCTACATTAACCTCCATCTGCCACTTCTCAGCCCATTGGCCCATCTGATCAAGGTCCCATTTTAATCTGAGGTAACCTTCTTTGCTGTCCACAACACCTCCAATTTTGGTGTCATCTACAAACTGACTAACTATACTCCTCCGTTTACATATAAATCATTTATATAAATGACACAAACTAGCGGACCCAGCATCGATCCTTGTGGTACACCATTGGTCACAGGCCTTCAGTCTGAAAAGCAACCCTCCATCACCACCCTCTGTCTTCTGCCTTCTAGCCAGTTCTGTATCCAAATGGCGAGTTGTCACTGCATGCCATGAGATTAAACCTTGCTCACCAGTCTCCCTTGTGGAACCTTGATGAATGCCTTCCTGAAGTCCATATAAATCACGTCCATCGCTCTGCCCTCATCAATCCACTTTGTACTTCTTCAAAAAACTCAATCATGTTCGTGAGACATGATTTCCCAAGCATAAAGCCATGTTGACTATCCTTAATCAATTCTTGCCTTTCCAAATACATGTAAATCCTATCTCTCAGGATTCTCTCCAAAACCTTGCCCGTCACGGATATCTGTCTCACTGGTCTATAGTTCCCTGGCTTTTCCTTACCACATTTCTTAAATAGTGGCACCACGTTAGTCACCCTCTAGCCTTCCGGAACCTCACCTGTGACTATTGATGACACAAATATCTCAGTGAGAGGCCCAGCAATCACTTCCCCAGTTTCCCACAGAGTTCTAGGGTACTCCTGATCAGGTCCTTGGGATTTATCCACTTCTATGAATTTCAAGATATCCAGCAATTTCTCATCTGTAATATGGGAATTTTTTCAACATGTCACCATCTACTTTCTCACATTCTATATCTTCCATGCCTTTCTCCACAGTAAACACTGATGCACAAAATCCGTTGAGTATCCCCCCACCCCCCTCCCCGCCCAATCCAATCGAATGCAGCTCCACACAAAGGCTGCCTTGGTGATCTTTGAGGGGCGCTATTCTCTCCCTTGTTATACTTTTGGCCTTAACGTATTTATAAAAAATCCTTTGGGTTATCCTTAACTCTATTTGCCAAAGCTATCTCATGTCCCCTTTTATCCCTCATGATTTCTCTCTTAAGTATGCCGTACTGTCTTTATTCTCTAAGGATTCACTCGATCTCTCTGTCAATGCCTGACGTATGAATCCTTCGTTATCTTTACCAAAATCTCAATTTCTCTGGTCATCCAGCATTCCATACACCTACCAGCCTTTCCTTTCACCCTAACAGGAATATACTGTGTGTGGACTCTTGTTATCTCATATTTGAAGGCTTCCCATTTTCCAGCAGTCCTTTAACCTGCAAACAGCTGCCCCCAATCAGCTTTTGAAAGATCTTGCCTAATACCTGAGTCTTCCTCCAATTTAGAACTTCAACTTTTAGATCTGATATATTACTTTGAATCACTATTGTAATGTTAATAGAATTATGGTTGCTGGTCCTTAGGTTTTGCACCCTCGCCAGTATGTACATCCTCAGTGTGAATTAGAAAATTTCCTTGTGCACACTTAAAAAATTTCTCTATTTGGCGGATAAGTAAATGGGCAGAAGTTATAGCTTGGGTCAACTCTTCCTTCATTCCAATCAACCCTAACCCCATTCCCACCCCAATAGTCCAACGGCACTTTACCTTGCAACTGCCGAATGTGTGACACTAGCCCATTTACCTGCTCCCTCCTCACTATCCAAGGGCCAAACTTACCTTCCAGGTGAAGCGGCACTTAACCTGCTCTTCCCACAACCCAGTCTACTGCATTTGCTGCTCACAATGTGGCCTCTTCTACATTGGTGAAAACGAAACATAAACTGGGTAACTGCTGCACAGAACATCTACGTTCTGCCCACAAAAAGACCCTGAGCTTCCAGTTGCCTGCCAATTCCACACCCCATCCTGTTCCCTGGCCAACATCTCTGTCTCAGGTTTGCTGTCGTGTTCCAGTGAAGCTCAGCACCAGCAGAACGAAGAACACCGAATATTTCACTTGGGGACCATACATCCCTCCGGTCCCAATATCGAATTCAATAATTCTAGGGCCTGAAATCCATAGTATCCTCGTCCCGACCATACACACCAAGACTTGTTATCACGCAGTCTGTCATTGCACACTATGTATTCTGAGCCACGAACAGTCACCATTCACCCTCCCACACGGATCGTTATCAACTCCCTTTCCTGTCCAACAATTCTTCCCTCGCTTTGGGGTCTGTCCTGATCTGTCCTTTACTGCATCTGCTTTCCTCCCACGATATCTCCAGCAAATAAATCAACGTTTTCCCAATTACAATCAGTTCTGTGGAAGGGTCACCGGCAACTCCTGTCTTTTTTGTTTCTGATATACAGCATCCACAGTTCTTTCAACTTTTTATTGAGGTAGAGTTGGCAATTGTTTCGGGAGACAGAAGGAGAGGGGGGAGAGACAGAACAGACATGAACTATTTATCTCCGTTGTTACTCATAATGTAAAATCATTGCAGTGCGATCACTTCCCTGAAGTATGAATAGAGGGAAGGAGCCATCCGTGACCGTGTAGCTGAAAGGTAGCGTGTCTGACTCCAGATCGGAAGATGGCGTGATTGAATTATGTCAGATTCACTGACGTCGTTGTTGGGCTAAATGCTCATCTCCCCCAGTTCATCACGGGGTTTAAACACAGCCGTCTCCCTCTGGCAGCCGCTTCGTTCAGTTGGTGACAGTGTGGTGTGAATAACACAATACCAATATTCTTACAACATAATCCAGAGACTCCCGTCTTTATGTTTCAATCTATCAGGAGAGTGACAGCGAGTTCAGATAGAAATGTTTCTCACCAACAGCAAATCCTTTCCTCTCACTGGACACAGTTAAAATTATCTTTATTCATCAGAAGGAGCGGAAACCCTAGTCTGACGGCCCCTCTCCACATTAACGGTGAGTCTGAATTTTATCAACGGTGTCAGTAAAATCCAGTGGCGGACACTGATTTGGTTCAATCGATTTTTTTTTGCCAAGTGTAATTCACCGAGAGGATGCTGCTGTGTGAAACAGCGTGGGGAATTACTGCAGGGCCTCCTGCGCATGGAACACTCCGCAACTGATGTGTTTCACCTTCACCAGTTTATTCCTCTCTCGGAGAAGAGAGGTTTGATGATTCGGATCATAGCAGCCTGACAGAGAACAGGAGAAGAGCACTCAGCCCTTCACAAACTTGACACCACAGCTGGGTCATCGTGGCCTGTGTATCAGTATGGGATAGAAATCTGCATCTACTGACTGGAAGCACAGCAAATTGGAGTGCTGGTGGGACTATCACACAGGAGAAAACGGCTTCGACCTATCAACTGGAGTGGCTCCCAATGCGCAACTCCGTTCACCTCAACTGAATAACTGTCAACAAATTACTCAGTGATTGAAAGGAATACTCGGTTTTGAATCTGCATTGTGTCATGTACCTTCGAGAATGATGTCAAAACACCTTCATTGCTGTGATGGAGTATCCTGTAGGGCAGAATATATCCATTGTCAAATTTCCTACATTCTGTTGGTCCAACTCCGATTTCACTCAGAATCACGAAATGTGTGACAGCGCAGACTGAGGCCATGCAGCCCACCTTAGCTCTGCTGGCTCAACACAATATGTAAATAAGTGTCTCATTCTGTCGCCTTCTCCCTGTAAATCTGCACATTGTTACATTGAACATGCCCACCGAATTCCCTTTTGTGTCCATTGAATCTGCCTCTTTCTCACTGTCAGACAGCGACTTACTGACCCCACTCCCTGTGCGAAAACGGTCTTCCTAATGTCACTTTTACTTATTTTCCTGATGACCTTAAATCTCTGCCAAATCGTTCTCGATCCTTTCAGGCCTGGGAGCATTTTCACTGCATTATTTCCTCTGTCTAAAACCCTCATGACGTGGAAAACTTCAATCAGACCAGGTTTCAGCCCTCTGTTCTCCAAAGAGAGCTACCCCAAACTTTCCAATCTCCCTTCATTGCTGACATTCCTCAGGACGGTACCATTCACGTTAACCTGTTCAGCGCCGTCTGCAATCACTTCACTTCCCCGCTTCCTGAAGTATCACCCTCAGAATTGAGCGTAATACAGGTGGAGGATTCATTCAGACTCGGATTGTGCGGGCGAAAAATCTGCAATACTTGTTCTCACTTTCACCACGTGTTTCCCTTCGCCGTGTTCACAGCAATAGCAGCTCTGCGCCGTCCCAAATTCAGGCAGTCCGATCTAAATTAACGAAGTGGCTTTAATTGACAAAATTCATCGGGCATTTTTGCTCATATCAATTTAAGGAATGATGGTTCGCTTGGGATTGGAACCCGGGAACTCTCACACGGCTGCATATGCTCGAAGACCCAAAGCTAGAATCACATCCCAAACTAACGAGCCACTAGCCATGGGTGCAGTCACCTCCTGAAGCAGCTGAGACTTGCTCAGTACGAAATTCATTGTACATTGCTCCCAGAATTGCAAGCAGGGAAGAGTTTCAAGAACATCTGCTTCTCAATCTGTCTCCCTGCTCCCAGGACGCTGCTGTTTGTACTGTCCCCAGGAGCCGGGCTCTCTCCACTGTTGGATAATTGAACCATTTCGTTTCTACTTACAAGCTGTGCTGGTGGAAGGCAGAGCCCATTCACTCTTCTGCTCTCTCACACTATTACGTGAGGCAGGTTAAGTCAGTTACAGTCATGCGGAGGAAATGGGCAACTTTGAATTTGTTTCAAAGGTCTTGTTAACGGAGAGACAGAAAGATGCTGTGCTGTCGGGACAGAGAGAAACGGACTCCGGAGACTCTTCCCTCAGGTAAATTGATATGAGTGCATTTTTGTGCAGCCTGCTTGGTGTTCAGAATTTGTCCTCACACAGCAATCCTGTAGAAAGTCATTTATTACACGGACGTTCGTTTCTTTACTGCAGGAAATGGACTAAAACAGCAAGTCATGTGTTTCGACTTCACCGGTTCATTGCCATCTGAGATAAGAGTTTTCATACGAGATCAGGCCACAGCGACGGAGAACAGGACAAGACATCTCAGATCTCCACAAGGCTGCCAGCGCAACTGTGTAAATTTGACCTGTGTATCGATATTGAGCTCAGATACCCGAAGTTTTGGGAAGCAAACGACATGGCAAGGAAAAGAACAAAGCGCCGTAAAAGATATTTAGACACTCCGGAAGTCGTTTGAAAGGCAAGATGCTGAACAGAGTGCCACCACCAATGAAAGTCGCTCAAGGAGGCACTGAACGATAAGAAAGGATGGTTACGATCCATCGACCTCTAGGTTATGGGCCCAGCACGCCCCCGCTGCGCCACTCTGCCCCTACACACGGAAGCGTTTGCCACGGGTCCTTTCAGCCTTTCGTCAGGCGCGTGGTATGCACGTTGGAGACTGATGTCAAAGATCTCCACTGCTGTCATCTTATATGGTGTTCCGCAGACATATGGAGACTGTGTCAATATAAACTATTTCTAACTACCCTCATTCTCCTTTGATTTCACTCTGAATAGACGCCATGCGGCCCACCTTCGCTCTGCTGGGTCGACACCGAAAGTAAACGTGGGTCTCTATTCGTATCATTCTCTTGCCTTCGCCATGTAATTCTGCACATTGTTACTTTAAACATGATCACCGAATTCCCGTTTGCGTGTAATAAATCTGCCTCTTTGTCAGTGTCAGTTAGGGGTTTACTGACCCCAACCACTCCCTGTACGAAAGCATTCTTCCTAATGTCACTTTTGGTTCTTTTCCTCATGACTTTAAAACTCTGCCGAATCGTTGTCGATCCTCTCAGGCGTGGGAACATTTTGACTACATTACTTACTCTGTCTAGACTTTGCATGACTTGAAAAGCTTCAATCGTGTCAGATTCAAACTTCTGTATTCCGAAGAGAGCTGTCCCAAATTTCCAATCGACCCTCATCGCTGACATCCCTCAAACACCCCACCACTCACGTCAACCTATTCAACGCGATCTCCAAACATTTCACTTCCCTGTTTTCTGCCCCATTCGTATTCCTGGCAGCCAAACCTCGTTTCACGAAGGTGCTTTTTGAGAAAATTAATGGGCCATTTTTGCACAAATCAAGTTAAGAGACGCAGCCTGTTTTGGGAGTTGAATCTAGGACTGCGCACAAGTCTGTACAGTTAAAGACTCTCCCTGAGAATCATGCCCCTAGACCAACAAGCCAAAGAGCGGCTATTTCCCCACCACACACTTCTTGAGCCATCTGAGACTTGCTTAGTGTGAAATACATTTGACATTGCTCGAAGAATTGCAAGTGACGAAGAGTTTCCAGAACAGCTGCTTCTCATTCTGTCTCCCTGCTGCTGTTTGTCCCGTCCTCAGGAACCGGGCTCCCTCCACTGTTTCGAAACTTTTCTCTGACACCCGAGTGGCCAGTGACAAGCATTGCCCTCCTCAACATAGGATACAGAGAACAGGAGACCCCTCAGAGGTTTTCACCTCAACTGTGCACATTGGGCCAGTATATCATTGTGAAATATTTATGTCGAAGCTTTTTTGGGAAGCAGATGAGAAGGCAAGGTGCAGAACAGAGCGCTGTTACACGGGAAAGCTGCTAAAGATGACGTTGAATGAATAGGAGAGAATGGTCTCTCTTTTGGGTTATGATCCCAATAAGCACGCGTTGTGCCATTCTCCTGCATTGCTCGGCTGTATTTACAGAGAAGTATTTAGCTTTTCATCTGGTGTGTGTCAGGCACGTTTGAGAATGACGTCAAAAGATCTTCTCTGCTGTCGTGTCATATGCTGTTGTGCCGACATATCGTCGATGTGCAAATATAAACTCTGTCCAAATTCCCACATTCTGTTTTTCGAACTGTGATTTCGCTCAGAATCACTAATTTTCAAAACTCACAATATTCAAACTTTAACAAAGTGCTCATAGAAATGATTAGTGAACACCTGGAAGAAATTCTTCCAAACTTACCTGGGGAATTTCGCTTTGAGGGGTCTTGAACTTTAAGTGGAAGGAAGGGAAGTTTGCCTCGAGGCTGTTTAATGTGGAGATGTGTTCTCCATGTAAACTGGTCGTCGTTGACCATCCCAGTGCTTCCCGATGCAGGGCTGCTTGACCCTCCAGGGAGGTTTACTTGGAGCAACTGGAGTGAATCCAGAGATGGAGCAGATTCTGTAAAGGTGCTCAAATACTTTCTATCTCCCTTTTAGGTATTTTCCTTGTGTATTCCCTCAGTTTGTCACATATGCAGTTTGCACCCTGGAAAATGATTGCTTTTTTCCTCATGTTCACAATTAAAAGTGTAGTTTCACATGGAACTGAGCCGCATTGAAAGGATTGTCATATTGATATATATATATGTACACGTATTTAGTTTAAGATTAGATTAGATTTGAATGAAGTTTTCCTCTAAACACACCTGAGCCTATCTGGCTGCATGAGGGATTTCAGGTTTCTGTGTGCTGGGTATTATGTGATCAGCAGGCATCTGGCAAACTACAGGAACTGCCACCTATGTTATGTTCGTTTCAGTGTACTGCCAATGATCACTTATTTTGTGATTTTTTTTGCAGGAAGACATGCTGAAAGAAATCTTAAAACAAATGATACATCAACTTCTGACAGAGCCGCTTGATTCATTGGGACTTGAATATCAGCAGCCATTCCAATCAAGAAGACATGGTTGCTTTTGTTTGCTTGAGAGATTTTAGACACTGGTGTGGCAGGAAGAATACTGAGACACCGAGTGAGGGCGATTCAGTGCGCTGACTGTGAAAAGTGCTTTACACCATTTACTCAGCTTGGGGGAATCAAAGTCTCATCACTGACGGTGGGGATTGACTATGTCCCCGTTCTGATTGTAATTTCAAACCCAGAACAACACAAGGAAAGCTCCCCCAATGGGGAAACTGTGGAAATGTGGGGACTGAGGGAAAGGATTCCCTTCCCCATCCGTGTTGGAAACCCACAGATGTATTCACAGCGGGGAGAGGCCATTCACCTGCTCGGTGTGCAGGAAGGGCTTCAGTCGGATCAGCCATCGGAAGACGCACGAGTGGGTCCACAAGTGAGAGAAGCCATTCACGTGCCCCATGTACGGGAGGGGGTTCACTCAGTCAGCTGCACTGCTGACCCACCAGTGGGTCCACACCGGAGAGAGGCCGTTCACCTGCTGTCAGTTCCAAAAGGGCTTCACCTGCTCCTCCCACCTGTGGAGGCACCAGCGCGTTCACGTGCCATTGCAGGGGGATGGAAGGAGCGATGGCCGATCGCCGCTAACAACCCAGCTCTGGGGACTCTCAGCTCGAATCCCGTCGCGGCAGATGGCAGAATTGGGATTCGGTCAGTAATCTGGACTTCAGAATCTAAGGATGAAGCCGTTTTTAGAGATCAAAACACCATCTGATTCACTCATGTCCTTTTCAGTGATGGAAATTACCGTTGCGGGAAAGGATTCACTCAGTCGTCCCAGCTGCATGCTTTAACCGGCTGTACGAAGAATCCAGTAACAAAGGGACAACTCAACGAACCAATAATAAAGAAAGTGTGGTGGGGGGAGTGGGGGGTGAGTGTGCGCACTTTGAGCTTGAGGTGCTTTTTTTTAAGAAAAGCTACTTTTTGTACGCCTTGTGATGTGGAGATCTGAAGCTGTAACAAAGTTGGGTCGCAGTAAAGGTTACCTGAACTTACTGCCAGGCTTAAACTATTTCAGAATCCTGAAGAGGAGTTGTTGGACTCGAAATTTTAACTCTGCTTTCTCTCCACAGATGCTTCCAGTCCTGCTGAGTTTTTCCAGTGTTCTCAGTTTTTGTTTCAGATTTCCAGCATCCACAGTTCTTTGTCTTATTTATCAAATTCAATTCTAGCCCTTCACAAGTGTCTGGAACTTCATCTCCCTGATCTACAAACTGTTCACTTACCCTAGAAATGACCGCTACCTCCTTATCAATGTAGACCCCTTTGTTGCAAAATGATTGTTCAATTCTGTGACCAAAATTATTGCATTCGTAATTACTTACACCAGGGACTCTCAATATCTCAGGCCAGAGCACAGCTAGATTATTTCAGACAGTACATTTATGTGATTTGATGCAATTCCCTATTCCTTACTTTGCCAGCGTGTTGCTGGGAATGGAGGGTTTGAATGAAGAAGAAGCTGGGACATTTTTCCAACAGAGCCGAGCAAGTTGACAGATAACTTTATCGAGATTTTTAAAAACAGGAGGGGTATAGATAAGGTGTCATTTCCAGGAGGCTCAGAATATTTTGTTGCTCCAGAAGGTGTAAAAGGGGGTCAAAGCTTCAACAGAAATCGAGCAGAGCTGAGAACAGACAACATTTAACTCTGTGGGAACAGGGAGATCAGAGGACAGAGAAATCAGGACCTGAAATCCGAGCTGACACCAGACTACCATGTTATCAGTGCTTTGATTAGCAGTGCCCACCCTCTACCTTTACTGAGCCTCTCACTCGACTTGAATGCCACATCTCCCCTCGATATTCCGGATCCAATCCTTGTCATTCTGAAGCCATATCTCTGTAAGGAGTCTCGGATCATAATTATTCTCTTCAATGTGTGCAGTCAATTAATTCGCTTTTTTTACAATGCAGCTTTTAGTTTTATTTTTTGTGATGGTGAGAATGCAGTTTTGATTGCTAGTACATTTATTCTCCTTGTCCCTTTCTCTCATTCTCTGGTGTTTGGTTTCCACATCACTACATTGCTCACTGCTCTTGATTTCGATTGGCTATGCTAAATTGCCTAGTGTCCAGAGATGTGCAGGTTAGGTGGGTTGACCATGGGAAACGCAGGGTTATCGTTTCAAAGTAATAGAAGGAGTAGGCCATTTGGCCCATCGACCCTGCTCCGCCATTCATTACAATCATGGCGGATCGATCAATAGTCTCAGCTCCTCCTAATTGCATTCTCCCAACTTCCCTTAATTCCCTTACCACGCAAAAAAAAAACCCATCCAACAGTGTCTTAATGAAGCTGCCTCGACTGCTTCTTTGAGCACAGAATTCCATTAATTTACCATTAACCGCATAGGTCCTGCCCTGAGTTGCCTCATCAAAATGCAACAGCTCATATTTGTCTAAATTAAACTCCATCCACTACTCCTTGGCCCATTGGCTCATCTGATCAATTATAATTTATATTAAACTTTCTTTCCTACCTTACTCCCTAAAAGCTGAAAATCTCCATCCCACACTCTCACCCTCCATTCTCACTTTGTTGAGTCTAATCACGGATGTCCTCATCCTGAAGTGTTTGATTCATGCTGATAAACAGGCCCACATTCAAGGGAGATCTAACTGAAACGTACAGAACATTGAACGGCCTGGACAGAGTGGACATTGGGAAGATGTTTTCATTGGGAGGAGAGACTAATACCCATGGGCATAGCCTTAGCATAAAGGGAGAATGGAGATTAGGAGAAACTTCTTTCGCCAGAGAGTGGTGAATCGATGGAATTCATTGTCACAGAAAACTGTGGAGGCCAGGTCACTGCGTATGTTGAACATTGAGGTCGAGATGTACAGCATAGAAACAGACTGTTTGGTCCAACTTGTCCTTGCTGACCAACTATCACAACCCAATCTAGTCCCACCTGACAGCACACGGCCCCATATCCCTCCAAACCCTTCCTATTCATACACCTACCCAAATGCCTTTTAAATGTTGCAATCGTACTAGCCTTCAACACTTCCTCTGGCAGATCATTCAATAAACGTACCATCCTCTGCGTCAAAAAGTTGCCCCTTAGATCTCTTTTGTATCTTTCCCCTCTGACGCGAAACCCATGCCCTCTCCTTCTGGACACCCCCACCCCAGGAAACGACTTTGTTTATTAATCCTATCCATGCCCCTCATGATTTTATACACGTACAGTTACGACGTTCAAAAGACATTTGGATAAGTACATGAATACGAAAGGTTGGAAGGGTTATGGGCCAAACACTGGTAGGTGGGACGAGTTTAGTTTGAGAACATACTCAGCATGGACTCGTTGGATGAAGGGTCTGTTCAGTACTGTCAGACTCTGTGACTGATCTGTACTGGTCTTAAAACCATTTTCTTACCTCCCCCTATAAGCATCCACTTCTTTGTTGTTCAAAACTCAGATGAACTTCGCCTTGAATATGTTCAATGACCCCACTTCTGAACTCAATTCCTCTTCGTAATATACCACTTGCCTTGCTCATTGCCTGCTGCATCTGCCCGACAGCTGGCATTGACTGGTGTGGGACTCTGAGACCCCTTAGTACATCCATACATCATTCCTGATGAAGGACTTGTGCCCGAAACGTTCACTGTCCTGTTCCTCAGATGCTGCCTGACCTGTTGTGCTTTTCCAGTGCCACATTTTTCGACTTTCACCTCTAGTCCTCACTTTCTCCACATTCCAATATATAATCATTTTAACAATGCACTGCTTTTTTTTTAAACAGCAAAGGCTATAACTTCACATTGCGGAACTGCATTTGCCATGTGTTCGCCAATTGAGACACAGACCTGGACCAACTTCGGGAAGAGGCAAAAGACTGAGTTCTGAACAAAAACCGTAGCACACTCAAAACGTCGGCTCTGTTTCCCTTTCCACGGATGCTGCCTGACCTGCGGAGTTGCTCCTGCAATTTCTGTTTTTGTTTTTAACTGAACGTCCATTTCATCTACCGGGATGAAACACGCAGACTCGCCATTTGCAGATATTTAACCCTTTCGAAACCTGAGAAGTGATTGAATTCAAACAAACTCTGCAAGGATTCACTTTTTGTCAGCTCCACAGGCAGAGAGATCTGGGAAATGAAGCTGCCAGTGTGGTTCTGTATTGATGGGCCGAGTGGTGAATGCGATGGACATGAAATCCATTGCGGTTTCCCCACGCAGGTGTGAACCCTGCCGACTACAGTTGAGAAACGACGTCAAAAAGAAAGGGAGATTGCTCCACGGTTTTTTTAAAGATGCAAATCAGTGGAGCGGTTGAAGTATTTCAATCACATTGGGACTGGTCGGGAATTTGTAGCCCACTGCCTGTCAGGGTGGAACAAGCAGATACCCACAGAGCTGCTATTGAGGCGATGAGCCAAGAGTTTGGAAATGAGATCGAACAGTGAGGGGCGTGAAGTCGTAATCGAAGTTAAGCAGGCACCTGAGGACAAAGGTGTTTTATTTGCCAGTGAAAAATACTGCTTCACAAAGTTGGGATTATGGAAGGGAAGCAGTGACGGTGATTATCTTTGGCTGTTCCTCTTGTGAATGTTCCCATTGCTGCGCATGTCCGTGTTAACGTCAGAACTCTGCAGCATGGCGGTGTCAGGTCCGCACAGTGCCAGGGGCGCAATGGATGACGCATCTGACTCCACCTACCTGTTTGAAATGCAGCTCACAGCTTCTTCACACACCCCAATTAATCTTTCTCATTGTCCTGAAGCCGGCATACGGTTTGAATTCCCGAACTGCGGGAATGAGACTTTTTTCACTGTGTCGCTTCAGTAAGTGTCCCTGAGAACATCAGAGTCAAGTCACAGCGCTGTCAGAGGAGAGGAAGCTGAAATAGCCCCACACGCTGCTCACCGGCACATTTCACTTTCCCCAACTCACCGCCCCAACCACTGCGGCTCTTGGGAGTGGAAAGGGAACAAACACCAAAACCCAGTCTCAGCTTTGTAAATCTTCAGGAAATAAGAAAACTGTACATCCCTTCGGGTCTTCCATCCTGGACTGACAGCGTTGATTTTAAATGGCTGTCCAGTCAGTGCCGATTCGTTTTGGCTAAAAAAAATCTTCCTTTTCTCATCCCAGCATTTCTTGCTACAGAGAACTGTGTGGCAGAGTTCATGTATATATTTCCTTGTATGGTATTTTGTAAATTACATTCGTTTGCTGGTTGTTTGTATCGGGTATTTCAGGTTCATTAGGGGCTGTTTAAGTGTGTTGGGAGGTTTGTGGGCTACCATGATGCTGAGAGGGTTGAGTTGTCTGGACATCATTTCCCAGATGTCTTTAATGTAAAGTAATGTGGCTAAGGTTTCTGCAGACGTTGTGTCTGCTTGTGTCAGTTTGTTGATGTGAAATCGGCACACTGGGTTTATTGGGTCGGCAAAAGTGAGGACTGCAGATGCTGGAAACCAGAGTTTAGATCAGAGTGGTGCTGGAAAAGCACAGCAGGTCAGACAGCTTCCGAGGAGCAGGAAAATCGATGTTTCCGGCAAAAGCCCTCATCAGGAATAGAGGCAGGACACCTCCAGGGTGGAGAGATAAATTAGGGTTGGGGTGTGCTGGGCCAAAGGTAGCAAAAAGTACAATAGGTGAATGGGGGTGGGGATGGAGGTGACATATCAGAGAGCAGGGTGGTGCGGATAGGTGGGGAGGGAGATTGGCAGGTAGGACAGGTCATGAGGACAGCGCTGAGCTGGAAGGTTGGAACTGAGGTAAGGTGGGGGGAGGGGAAATGAGGAAACTGGTGCAGACCACATTGATGTCCTGGGGATGAATGTATCCGAGGCAGAAGTTGGGACGTTCTTCCTCCAGGCATCGGGTGGGGAGGGAGCGGCGATGGAGGAGGCCCAGGACATGCATGTCCCTGGCAGAGTGGGAGGGGAGGTTAAAATGTTGGGCCACAGGGCGCTGGGGTTGATTGTTGCGGGTGTCCTGGAGATGTTCCCTCAAACGCTGTGACTTGACTCTGCGACGGGGCTCCAGTCTCCCCAATGTAGAGGAGACCGCATCGGGAGCAATGGATACATGAAATGACAGTGGTGTTCGCCTTCTTCCTTCCGTGACCCGGGTTCGACTTCCGGGCAGGAAAGCAATTTTCAGGAGAGCTGTCAAACTTCTCCCGCATATCCCTGGTGGTCTAGTGGTTAGGATTCGGCGTTTTCACCGCTGCGGCCCGGGTTCGATTCCCGGTCAGGGATTCAATTTTCAGTGTTGTTGCATGGCTATCCATTCTCCTTAAAAGCGCTGGACAGTTAATTATTTGTCTTCGTAGTGATTGGGTGCTACAGTGTGTCGTGTTTCGTTGAAATAGTGCCCTCGTTCAGATTTGTTTGTATGCGTAGGGATGATTACTTCTGTAGCGAAATACTTGGTTCGCGTGTGGTGTTTTCCTGTAGAGGCTGTTTTGATTTTACCATTGACTGTTCACTCTACTGTGACATCTAGAAATGGCACTTTGTTGTTGTTCTCCTCTTTTGTGAATTTTATGCCAGTAAGGAGATTGTTGATGGTGTTGTACGTTTCCTCTAATTTGTTTCATTTTTTGATGACAGAAGTGTTTCATCGGTATTTCGTTGATTTATTTGTAGGGCTTGTTACTGAATATAAAGTGGGTGGTAACCACGAGGTTGACAGTGCTATCTTTGCTGATGAAGTTGGTGCTGTGTTTTTGTCTTTAGTTCTTCGAGTAGTGTCTTCAGTTTTCTTTGGTCACGTTGATGTTAATGGATGTGAACAGGGCTGTTATGTCAAAGGACAACATTATTCCATCCTCTTCTATCTTCGTGTCTTTGGTGTTCAGGAATTCTTGGATGGAGTGAATGGAGTGGCATGAATCTTCGACTTGGTGTTTTAGTCCTCAGTGGAGGCCTTGGACTAGTCTGTATATTGGTGTTCCAAGTAGTGAGACTCTGGCCTGTGGGGGGCTCCTTGTTTGAAAAAGAGGAGAACAACAATAAACTGCCATTCTTAGATGTCACAGTAGAGCGAACAGTCAACGGGGAACTTCAAACTGGCATCTACAGAAAAACAACACACACAAACCAAATACTTAACCACAGAAGCAATCATCCCAACACCCACAAACGAAGCTGCATCAGGAGATTATTTCAACGAGCCACTACATACTGCAGCACAGAGAAACTACGAAGAGCTCAAGAGAAATAAGTATATGGTGCATTGAGGGAGAACGTGTCCCCAATAAACCCATTCCGCCGATTTCTCATTGATGCTTTCAAGCTGACTCTCAAAAATTCGGTTTGAACCTCCATTCTTTCCTCTTTGTTTTTTGTCGGTTTTGAAAGCTTTCCCAATCCTCTGACTGAGTATTGGAGTTGGGAAGTTATGTTGTGGTTGTACAGGACATTGGTTAGACCACTTTTAGAATATTGCGTGCAATTCTGGTCTCCCTCCTATCACAAGGATATTGTGAAATTTGAAAGGGTTCTGAAGCACCAATAGGTCCACAGAGGGGAAGCGGCCCTTCTGCTGCCCTAAGTATGGGAAGGCCTTCAATGATTCTGCTGCCCTGCTGACGCACCAGTTGGCCCACACCGGGGAAGGCTGTTCTCCGGCCCCAAGCGCAAGATGGCCTTCAGCAGGTCTTCCCACCTGCTGAGACACCAGTGGGTCCATACTGAGAGGCCGTTCTTCTGCCCCAACTGCAGGAGGGGCATTGCTCTTTCCTCCGACCTACTGGCCCATTGGTGTGTACACATGGTGGAGAGGTCGTTCAGTTGCCGTATGTGCAGGAAGGCCTTCAGCAATTCCTCTGCCCTGCTGAGGCACCAGTCCATCCACACCGGGGAGAAACCGTTCTCCTGCCCCGAATGTGGGAAGGTCATTACCTGCTCCTCCACACTGCTGAATCACCAGCTGGACCACACGGGGGTTTTGGGGGGGTGGGGAGACAGTGGAGGAGGGGGGAGGCCATTCTGCTGCCCTCAGTGCGGGAAGGCCTTCAGCAATTCCTCCACCCTACTGAAGCACCAATGTGCCCACACCAGGGAGATGCCCTCCAGCTGGCCCGAGTGTGGGAAGAGGTTCATGTTTTCCTACAACTTGCGGAAGCACCAGCGC
The DNA here is from genome assembly GCF_047496795.1 of Chiloscyllium punctatum. NCBI lineage: Eukaryota > Metazoa > Chordata > Chondrichthyes > Orectolobiformes > Hemiscylliidae > Chiloscyllium > Chiloscyllium punctatum. Next base: position 58,890,392 of record NC_092774.1, on the reverse strand, counting down.
TCCCAGCAATCAGATCCCACCGGTGACGCTGCCTTCGGTCACCTCCCAGGACTGAACCTCCTGCCAGTTCTGACAGTGGGTGCAGTGGGAGAGTAGGTGGGCTGTTTTTCTTTTCTGCTGGACTGCAATTGCCTCCCCCACACCCCACAATCACAACTCCAGGGGGCTCAGGTTTAGCACTACTGCCTCATGGCACCAGGAACCCAGGAATAATTCCATTCTTGGGGTCTGTGTGCAAGTTATGGAGGGTAGGAAAATGGATCTGAGTGGGTTAGTCTTCTGAAGATCAGTGCAGATGTGTTCGGCTGAAGGACTTGTTTCCACATTGTGGGAGTTCTATGATTCTATGAGCTTTGCCTTCAGTGGATACTGCTGCTCATTGAGCCTGGGACTGCACATTGCCAATGAAATGATCCAGAGAAACCGAAGACCGCAAGACCATCGGAGAAGAGGTTAGGCCATTCGGCCTACTCTGCCATTCGTTAGTAACAAAAGTATTGGATGAGATGAGCTACACTGCGGAAACAGGTCATTCGTCCCAACAAGTCCACACCGACCCCCCCCGCCACCCCCCGAAGAGTCACCCATCCAGACCCATTTCCCTCTGACTAATGTACCTAACTCTATGGGCAATTAAGCATGGCCCATCTACATGACCTGCACATCTTTGGTTTATGGAAGAGAACAGGATCACAGAGAGAAAACCTACGCAGATTCTGGGAGAAAGTGCAAATTCCTCACAGATAGTCACCCAAGGCTGGAATCAAACCTGGGCCCCTGGTGCTATGAGGCTGCAGTGGTTACCACTGAGCCACTACATATTGCAACCCGAAGTTGGCAAGCAGGAGGTTAGGAGAATACAGCAAGCCAGGCAGCACCAGAATGTGGAGTAGTCAGCATTTTGGGTATTAACCCTTCTTCAGGACTGAAACGTTGACTTCTCCATGAGAAACGATTCACAGGAATGTTGCTGGGGGTTGGAGGGTTTGAGCTACAGGGAGAGGCTGAATAGCGTGGGGCTGTTTTCACTGGAGCATCGGAGGCAGAGAGGTGACCTAATACCGGTTATACAATCATGAGGGGCATGGACAGTGTAATAGACAAAGTCCTTTCCTTGGGGTAGGGGAGTCCAGAACGAGAGGGCATAAGTTTAGGGTAAGAGGCGAAATATATTAAAGGGACAACTTCTTCATGCAGAGGGTGGTACATATATGAAATGAGCTGCCAGAGTATATGGGTCAGGTGCTGTCAAATGGGAGTAGATTAATTTAGGATATCAGGTCAGCATGGACAAGTTGGAACGAAGGGTCTGTTTCCTTGCTGTACGTGTCTCTGACTACTGGTCCTGATGTAAGTTTAAAATAGAGTCCAAGTAACTTTGAATAGTTCAATCTTGTTGAGCTCACCTCCTGAAAAGTTTCAGATGAATCCCTCTGAGAGATACTGTTTAAACATGCTGAGTTGGACAAAGTATCCCATCAAGTTCAACACAAACCCAGAGTGGAAGAAGTCAGAAGTCAGAACACCAAGGGGACCAAAACTGATCACAATATTCCAGGTGCAGCCTCATCAACGTCCTGTATTCCTGCAACATAACTTGCCAACATCTGTACTCAATTCCCTAACTGATGAAGGCCAGTGTGGTGAAACCTTTCATCACTGCCTTGTGTACCGATGTACTCAGAGATATAGGACCTACTTTAAACTGATCCACGATCTAGCTGCTGGTAGCACAGAAGTAGAGTAGTGCTGCGTGAGTGTGCTGGGTCGATAACCCAGAGGTCGATGGGTAAAAACCATGTGATGCTATTGCTCAATGTCTCTGTAAGCTGCTTTCATATACAAAGGTTCTGTGCATCTGGTTCCCAAAGCTTCTTCAGTGGAGGCGTGGCCGCTGGAGCCCAGGCGTTCAACAACCCCCCGGAGCTGGAGGAAGTTCCAAGCTCCAAGAAGCGCGGGGTAAGGCTGGAAGCAGGATTTGCTCAAGGCTTGTATTTTTAACTCATTTTAATGGTACCTACTGTATGGGGCTATGGTTTACATTAAAACCGGAGGATCATATCAGAGTGTTTATATTTAGCAGTGGTAGTTGGTAAAATGCACTCTCTGGGGGAGCACTTTATATGATGCTGCATTTCTTGCCTTCTGCCCTTACCCCATTTCTTATCTCCCATCTTGATTTTATATTTTTTTGGTCAAATTTAATTTCATATTAATCAGACTTGCGATTCACTGTGTGCTATTAATTTGTTTGTTTGAATATTATAAGTCAAAATTAATGGTGTCATGTCATATCTGATGTCAGAGTTTGACATTGAATGTGCAGGTGTGAATACCAGTAAGTTGTGAAAATAAATCAAGAACTTGTGGTTTTTAACAAAAAGAGCAGTTCACTGATATTCATGGCATCGTCTCATTTGGGTGTGATGATTCAAATCTGACCAACAAACCGTTTCATGCAGTCATCCAATTGAATAAAAAAATTCTTTAATTTAATTAAAGAAAATAACTCTGGCAAGCTAAGATTTATGCAATCTATTTATAAGATTATGTCCATTGCTCGCAATATGGTCTCATCCACATTGAGGAAACTGGACGCCAACTAGCGGAACATTTCAGGGAACAACTCTGGGAATCTAAATCTAAACGACACACCGCCCTGTGGCGGGACACTTTAACTCCCCGTCCCATTCCACCAAGGACATGCAAGTCCTGGGCCTCCTCCACTGCCAAACTCTTGCTACCCGACACTTGTAGGAAAACACCTCAACTTCTGCTTTCAGACCCTCCAACCACATGGTATCAATGTAGATTTCATCAGTTTCCTTATTTCCTCTCCCCCACCTTGTCCCAGATCCAACCTTCCAATTCGACACCAACCCCTTGACCTGTCATACCTGTCCAATTTGCTTCTCACCTATTTGCTCCACCCTCATCTCTGACCTATCACCATCAATCCCTACCTCCATCAACCTATTGCACTCCCAGCTGCCTTCCCTCCAGCCTCACTTCCTTCCCATTTATCTCTCAGCCCTCTTGGGCCACCCTTTATTCCTGATGAAGAGCTTATGCTCGAAACCAAGACTGTGATGAAGCAACATCCTCAACAAATAGGAAATAGCTCCCAAGTGAGATTTCATTCCCTCTTCTGTTTCCCAGTTCTTTCAGAAATAAGGAATGTCTTTTCCTTCCCCTAGAAAGTGGTCTTCCACTTTGCGCTGTCTGAAGTGTTATCCCTCACCACTCCTTCAGACACCTTTTAAGAATCCTTTCAACCTGTTTTTCTAACAATTGTGGAGGTGACCAAAAGCAAACATTTCACTTCTCCTCAATGTCCCATTTCTCCTCCTATGAGCCATTTTGTCATGTTGTCTCCGTTACAAGCAGCCGAGTGCACTTGGTTTCTGAATTGAAATTTGGCCATTGAAGGGAACAGGATTAATATTTATCGATGGCTAGCTGTGTTTGCACTAACTGTAATTATCCACCAATATGATGTCTTTTGTTCCACCAAAATTGGAAACAATGATCTGTGTTTATATTGCAGTCGGATGTAGAAAATCATCCCAGCGATCTTCACGTTATTATAGTTTACTGAGGCCATGACAGCATTACGTGGCAGTTTGATGTGACTAAAACCTGGATGGAAATCTCTAGATTATGTTGTAAAAATATCGGTATAATGTGATTCACACTGCGCTGTCACCAACTGAACGAAGCGGCTGTGTGTTTTAATCCCGTGATGAACAGTTTGTGTTTTACTTCTCACATTGCGGGGAGCTGAGCATTTACCCAAACAATGGGCACACCACCTCCCTGACACAGTGTTCACAAATCAAACTGACAGCAAAGATTCACGTGTGATCGAAAGTTTCCGCAAAGAACTTTCAACACAACGTACTCTTTTCTTCATTCGACATGTTCGATATTGATTGTAGTGAGCCTGACGTGATTTGAACACACAACCTTCTGATCTGGAGTCAGTCGCGCTACCGTTGCGCCACAAGCTCACGGATGGTCTGTGCGCTCTGTTGATGCTTAAGGGAAGTGATCGCACTACAATGATTTTACGTTCATGTCTGTTCTGTTTCTCCCCCTTCTCTTTCTGTCTCTCGAAACAATTTCCAACTCTCTCTCAATAAAAATCTGAAAGAACTGCGGATGCTGTATATCAGGAACAAAAAACAGGAGTTGCCGGTGACCCTTCCACAGAACAGATGGTGATTGGGAAATTGTCGGTTTATATGCAGGAGATATTGTGGGAGGAAGGCGGAGATCAGGACAGAGCCCAAAGCGAGGGAAGAACTGTTGGACAGAAAAAGAAGTTGATAACGATCTGCGTGGGAGGGTGAATAACTGTTAATGGAGACTGTTCGTGGCGAAGTAGTGTGGAATGACAGACTATGTGATAACAAGACTTGGTGTGTGTGGAAGGGACGAGGATACTATGGAGTTCAGGTCCTCGAATGATTGAATTGGATATAGGGACCAGAGGGATGTATGGTCCCCAAGTGCAATATTCGGTGCTCTTCGTTCTGCTGGTGCTGAGCTTCGCTGGAACACAACAGCAAACCGGAGACAGAGATGTTGGCCGGGGAACAGGGTGGGGTGTGGAATTGGCAGGCAACTGGAAGCTCAGGGTCTTTTTTGCAGGCAGAACGTAGATGTTCTGTGCAGCAGTCACCCAGTTAAGGCTTCGTTTTCCCCAATGTAGATGAGGCAACATTGTGAGCAGCAAATGCAGTAGACTGGGTTGTGGAAAGTGCAGGTAAAGGGCCACTTCACTTGGAATGTAAGTTTGGCTCCTTGGATAGCGAGGAGGGAATAGGTAAATGGGCTGGTGTCACACATTCGGCACTTGCAGGGGAAAGTGCATCTCAACCTGCAAGTTTACTTTGAGAAAATCCTGGACTTGAACTCCCAAGTCTCTTTACATTTCGGATTTCTGCATTTTCTCCCCATAATCTTCTGTTCAAACATTGACTATCTATGTCAGGGCAGCACCAGTGATTTCCTGACATATGGATTGTATTTGGGGATATCAAGGAACGTCAGGAACTGTGAGTACCTCAGGAGCAATCGTTATTCCTGGGGGAGGCAGAGAGGAATGTGGTGTGGTCCTGTAAACTCCAGAACTTTGAAAACTTCATGAGTCAGCAATAACTCTTTCTGGACCAAGAAACGAAAGGGCCAATGAGAAACTGCTACAAGGGAGTTAACAAATAACATACATTAACTATCACTGGGAAGGAGGAGGCAAAACAATGAGCAGTTCCTTTGGACAGATGAGATAATGGTGTTTAATAACTGTGTGACAGAAGGACAATTAATTCTGCCTGTAGAAGGAACGCCTTGGCATAAAGGGGTTAATTGCAGGACAGGCTGTTTCAAACAGGTGGAAAACCCTCAAAGATAAGAAGGCAAGCTACAGACCTGAGGTCTCTAGAGGTGTGGGGAGGTGGTATCAAAATCTAAAGCCCAGCACACTCACTCAGCACTACTCTGCTTCTGGGCACTCAGCAGCTGGATTCTGCATCAGTTTAAAGTAGGTCCAATATCTCTGACACCATCGGTACACAAGGTAGTGAAGAAAGGTTTCAGCACACTGGCCTTCATCAGTTAGGGAATTGAGGACAGATGTTGGCAAGTTACGTTGCAGTTATACAGGACGTTGATGAGGCCGCACCTGGAATATTGTGATCAGTTTTTGTCCCCTTGGTGTTCTGACTTCTGACTTCTTCAACTCTGGGTTTGTGTTGAACTTGATGGGATACTTTGTCCAACTTAGCATGTTTAAACAGTATCTCTCAGAGGGATTAATCTGAAACTTTTCAGTAGGTGAGCTCAACAAGATTGAAGTATTCAAAGTTACTTGGACTCTATTTTAAACTTACATCAGGAGCAGTAGTCAGAGACACGTACAGCATGGAAACAGACACTTCGGTCCAACTTGTCCATGCTGACCTGATATCCTATATTAATTTAGTCCCATTTGACAACACCTGACCCACATACTCTGGCAGCTGATTTCATATAAGTACCACCCTCTGCATGAAGATGTCGTCGCTTTTAATATATTTCGCCTCTCACCCTAAACCTATGCCCTCTAGTTCTGGACTCCCCCAGCCCAGGGAAAAGACCTTGTCTATTACCCTGTCCATGCCCCTCATGATTTTGTAACCGCTATTAGGTCACTTCTCTGCCTCCGATGCTCCAGTGAAAACAACCCCACGTTATTCAGCCGCTCCCTGCAGCTCAAACCCTCCAACCCCCAGCAACATTCATGTAAATCTTTTCTCATAGATAAGTCACTCTTTCAGTAATGAAGAAGGGTTAATACCCAAAACGCTGACTACTCCACATCCTGGTGCTGCCTGGCTTGCTGTATTCTCCCAACCCCCGGCTTTCCAACCTCGGGTTGCAATATGTAGTGACTCAGTGGTTACACCTGCAGCCTCACAGTGCCAGGGACCCAGGTTTTATTCCAGCCTTGGGTGGCAGTCTGTGAGGAGTGTGCACATTCTCCCAATGTCTGCGTGGGTTTTCTCTGGGTGGTCCTGTTTTCTTCCATAAACCAAAGATGTGCAGGTCTTGTGGATTGGCCATGCTTAATTGCCCATAGAGTTAGGTACATTAGTCAGAGGGAAATGGGTCTGGATGGGTTACACTTCGGAGGGTCGGTGTGGACTTGTTGGGACAAATGGCCTGTTTCCACACTGTAGCTAATCTCATCCAATACTTTTGTTACGAACGAATGGCAGAGAAGGCCAAACTTCTTCTCCGATGGTCTTGCGGTCTTAGGTTTCTCTGGATCATTTCATTGGCAATGTGCAGTCCCGGGCTCAATGAGCAACAGTGTCCACTGAAGGCAAAGCTCATAGAATCATAGCACACCCACAATGTGGAAAAACAGGTCCTTCAGCCGAACACATCTGCACTGATCTTCCGAAAACTAACCCACTCAGATCCATTTTCCTACCCTCCATAAATTGCACACAGAACCCCAAGGGTGGAATTATTCTTGAGTTCCTGGTGCCATGAGGCAGCAGTGCTAACCCTGAGCTACCTTGGGGTTGGGTTTGTGGGGTGTAGGGGAGGCAATTGCATTCCAGCAGAAAACAATAACAGCCCACCTACTCTCCCACTGCACCCACTGTCAGAACTGGCAGCAGATTCAGTCCTGGGGGGTAACCGAAGGCAGCGTCACTGGTGGGATCTGATTGCTGGGAGCGCTGGTGCCCCCGCTAGTACTTCCGCAAGTTGCAGGAAAACATGAACCTCTTCCCACACTCGGACCAGCTGAAGGGTCTCTCCCCAGGGTGGACACACTGGTGCTTCAGCAGGGCGGAGGAATTGCTGAAGGCCTTCCCACACTTAGGGCAGCAGAATGGCCTCCCCTCCTCCGCCACTGTCCCCCCCCCCACTAAACCCCCGTGTGGTCCATCTGGTGATTCAGCAGTGTGGAGGAGTGGGTAAAGACCTTCCCACATTCGGGGCAGGAGAACGGCTTCTCCCCGGTGTGGATAGACTGGTGCCTCAGCAGGGCCGAGGAATTGCTGAAGGCCTTCCTGCACATAGGGCAACTGAACGACCTCTCTACCATTTGGATACACCAATGGGCCAGTACGTCGGAGGAAAGAGCAATGCCCCTCCTGCAGTTGGGGCAGAAGAACGGCCTCTCAGTGTGGACCCACTGGTGTCTCAACAGGTGGGAAGAACTGCTGAAGGCCATCTCGCACTTGGGGCCGGAGAACAGCCTTCCCCGGTGTGGACCAACTGGTCCGTCAGCAGGGCAGAGGAATCACTGAAGGCCTTCCCACACTCAGGGCAGCAGAAGGGCCTCTTCCCCTCTGTGGACCCATTGGTGCTTCAGAACCCTTTCAAATTTCACAATATCCTTCTGCTTGGAGGGACACCAGAATTGCACACAATATTCTAACAGTGGTCTCACCAATGTCCTGTGCAGCCACAACATAACTGCGCAACTCCAATTCAGGCAGCATCCAAGCAGCTTCGAAATCGACGTTTCGGGCATAAGTCCTTCGTCA